>NC_064444.1:2537208-2765518 GCF_023343835.1 Lagopus muta
CCCCCTCCTTCCCCCGCCCCCCTCCTCCCTCCCTCTAGGTGTGCCCATCAGAATCACAGTCATAACGAGGGAGGGAGCGACCCGCCTGCCCCCGGCTGCCCCAAGGATGCTGCTGCGGTGCCGCTGGGACTGAGATCGCAGCCGAGGCTCGCTCTGTCTCTCTCCCCCTCTTCCTTCCCCGCAGAGGGTGAGGCCCTTCCTCTCGCACTCTTCCTCCTCCTCCTCCTCTCCATGATGCAGGCTCGCTATTCCGTCTCGGACCCCAACGCTTTGGGAGTGGTGCCCTATTTAAGCGAGCAGAACTACTACCGGACGGCGGGGACTTACGGCGGCATGGGCAACCCCATGAGCGTGTATTCAGGCCATGCCGAGCAGTACGCGGCGGGCATGGGGCGATCCTACGGCCCCTACCACCCGCACCAAACCCGCCGCCCCCAAGGACCTGGTGAAGCCGCCCTACAGCTACATCGCCCTCATCACTATGGCCATCCAGAACGCCCCCGACAAGAAGATCACGCTCAATGGGATTTACCAGTTCATCATGGACCGTTTCCCCTTCTACCGCGAGAACAAGCAGGGCTGGCAGAACAGCATCCGTCACAACCTGTCTCTCAACGAGTGCTTCGTCAAGGTGCCCCGCGACGACAAGAAGCCGGGCAAGGGCAGCTACTGGACTCTGGACCCCGATTCCTATAACATGTTCGAAAACGGCAGCTTTCTGCGGCGCCGGAGACGCTTCAAAAAGAAGGACGTCTCCAAAGAGAAGGAGGAGGCCCGGGAGCGGCTGCTGAAGGAGCAGCCCAAACCCCCCGGGCTATCCGGCGCCGACCTCCCCAAGGAAGCTTCTTCTTCGTCCTCTTCCTCCTCGGCCTCCGAGAAAAAAGTGGTGATCAAGAGCGAGACGGCGTCCCCGGAGCTGCGGTGATCACCAAAGTGGAGACGCTGAAGCCCGGGGAGCGGCGGGGGACTCCGGGACAGCCCCCGAAGCGCCGCATCGCCTCCCGCCGCCTCCCCCGAAGGTTCGCTGCCCGAGCAGCACCCGGCCGGCAATGGGTTTGCCGGGCTTCAGCGTGGAGAACATCATGACCCTGCGGACATCCCCCGCGGGGGACCTGAGCCCGGGGTGAGTGCCGCCTCGGGCAGGACGGGGACCGGCATGCCGCTGGTTTACCCCACGTCGGGGCAGCCGTCGGGTTACAGCGCGGCGTGCAGCCAGGCGCTGGACACTAGTGGGAGCTACCACTGCAGCATGCGGGCCATGAGCCTGTACAGCGGCGAGAGGCCGGGCCACATGTGCGTGCCCCCCGCGGCGCTGGAGGAAGGTTTGGCCGAGCATCCCACCGGCGCCCCGTCGCCCCTCGGGGCCCTCAGCCTGCCGTCTGGGCAAGAGGGAGCTTTGGGAGCCGGGCATCCGCACGGAGGAACTGCGGCGGGGCAATCCGCAGCCTCGTGGTACCTCAATCACGGAGCCGAGCTGAGCCACCTGCCCGGTCACACGTTCGGGTCTCAGCAGCAGACTTTCCCTAACGTGCGGGAAATGTTCACGTCGCATCGGTTGGGGATGGAGAGCGAACATCAGGTGAGCAGCAACTCCGCCTGTCAGATTCCCTACAGGTCCGCGCCTTCCCTATATCGGCACGCCGCCCCCTATTCTTACGACTGCACTAAGTACTGATTAGCTCCCCCCCCCTCCTCAACCTCCCATCCTTCTCCTAGAGCCATCCGCCAAAAAAAAAAAAATAATAATAAAAAAAAAAAATTAAAAAATAATAAAAAAGCAATAAAAAATTAAAAGGAAAAAAAAAATCAATAGCTAAAAAAAAAAAAAGTAGCAATCAGGTGGAATAAAACCGCATCAAACCCTTCAAACCGAGGGGGGAAAAAATAATCAAAGCATCAAACGTAAAGCCTCTCCGTGGAGCTGTGGGACATGGGGGTGCAGATCCCAAGTTGTGCGTCCCATCCTCCCCCCCTCTCCCCTCCCCATTTCGGGCCTCCTGAAATTCTGGGCAAGTAAATCCTACTTGAAAAGGGGACGTGTCCTAAAAAAGAGAGAGAAAAAAAGAAAAAGAAAAAAAAAAAGAATAATTAAAAAAAAATTTTATATATATATATATATGTCTATGTAAACAAAGTGGCAAATTTTATATGCTAAAGTATAGGGGGGTGTCGGAAAAAAATAAGTTATGGACCAATATCACAACGACCATTTATACAATTTTTTTTTTTTAAAGAAGTATATAAATATATATATATATAAATATATGTCCTGGGTATTTTTTAAAGTTCTCTGTTGTGCTGTAAAAAATGTGTGGATTTCTAATCAGGCTGATTTTTTTTCAGAGCCATTAATATAATATTTAAAGTTGAGTTCACTGGATTATTTTTTGTCTCGCCCGATGATTTCTGACTTCCAAATTGATGACGAGTGAGTTTCTCTTCTTCTCCTTCCGTGTACAATTATGCCATAGAGTTTCTTTCATTTTAGAGCTGTTCTTTGAGCAAGACGAGGAAATAATTTATTATTATTATTATTATTATTTTGCTAGTGGATTTTTGAAAGGAAAACAAACAAACAAACTAAGCACCAAAGTATCTGATACTTCCTTTCTTTTTAATTATTATTATTATTATTTACGACGCGTGATGTTTTTGTATAATAGATCTCACCTTGACCGTTCCTAAGGACTGTTTTGCTTTAATCTGCTTCGAAGTTCGTTTGTCTTTATGTGGTCTTCATTGTTGTACTTACCTTAAAATAAACCCGTGCTGTTTTGTTCTGCTCCAAGTCTGGCGCTCTGTCTGTGCGTCCGTGCTTTATGCAACCATTTCCCTCCACCTTTCCTTCGTGCGACGCTCGTTGTTTTTAAAACCAAGTCGTTTTTCCTGCAGCCGAAATGGTTGATTAGGGTTTATTTCTCGGAGAAAGGTTTCATTCAGGCTTGAGGCTGATGCTGGGCGGCCGCTCTATCCCAAATCTCTGCCCTTGGCCTCCAAAGGGGAGAAGGGAGCAAAAGGGGGGTGGGGGTGGGGGGTTCTGCTGCCGCCTTCCCTTCTGCCCTATCCTTGCAAGCTCTGCTTCGCTGCGGTGCCCGCACTGAGAACTTTACCAAGCGAAAGCAAAACCCCGTTTTAAAAGCAGCCCGAAGCGAGAGCTGGGAGCTCTCTCTTAAACCTCCGAATCTCAAAATAACTCGGAAAGTCCACGCGTAGGGACCGTTTAACAGCTTTTTAATCCCCTCCCGCGTGGGTATCTGCCTGCTTTCAGCCTCCCCTCCATTCCCCTGAGCTGCTGCGCTCACTGACAGACGTTCCCCAAACCGACATGAACCTGTTAAAGCTGCTTTCCCCCCCCCTCCCAAAACGCAGGGACGCAGCAGCGTTAAGACTGAAGGTGCCGGGGGAGCCTGGAGGAGGGAAAAGCTTCCCTTATTCAAGACATTCCCATGCCCGGCTCCTTTCCCCGCTGCCGGCACAGCGAAGGGGCTCCGCGGCTCAGCCCCGACGTGACCCGAGGGCACCTCCCGGCCGCATCCATTCCACAACCCCATCCCCTCTGTCGCTGTACCGGGGCTGAAGGAACCGTTCCGTTCGCTTTGGCCTTTAGAAATCGATGACATGAATTGCTTTTGATCGCTGACGTTTGGCACGCGCTAGAAATCTGGCAAAAAGCACTGAAACTCTCGGTTTAAGTGAGGAAAAAAAATGCCCGACACTCGATCTGTATTTTAAGGAACATTCTTGTAAATCTCTTGCCATTTTTTTTTCTTTCCTGGCTCTGAGTGGATGATTTATTTTTTTTTTCTTTTTTCGTCTCTCTTTTTCCCCAACTTTTTTTTTTTTCTTCTTCCCCCAACAAAATCCGAAATGCTGTTTTAAATATAATAAAAGGGGTAAGAGCATTCATTGCCCCAATTCCAACTCCTTTCTCCCTCCCCAGAGCTGGGGAATTCCTGGCCGGTGTCTCTGCCACCTCTTTCTCCACCCCTTCCCCCTTGTCCTGGGGGACACAGCACGGCTGGGAGGGGGGGAGTTGGGGTGGTATTTCTCCTGATACCAGCAGTACCTACAGGGAGAGCTTGGGATAGATGTAAAGAAGGGGACAAAGCGCTTCTTGGTGGGGTCTGAGCTGTTCCCAAAGCCTCTCCTCGCTCTGCTCTGCTGCCAGCTAAGGATGGCCGGGTTTCAGCCGCTTGGCACAAAAAGAAAAGCCCTCTGTAAGGTGCTGAGAGCAGCGTAGGACCGGGAGCTTTCCTCCTGCAGGATCAGGCCGTTCTCTCATCCTAAATCCAGGAACAGCACCCGGGACAGGATGGCCTCGCAGCCTTCCCCCTTGAGGGTGCAGAGCTCCCTTGGCAGTGCCTGTCCCTCTGTCCCAAATGGGCTCAGACCTCACAGATAGTTTCACTCGCTCCTTCTCGCCGAGCCATTATGAGGAATTCTTTTGGGGGCTCGTTTTGCAGGCGAGGTGAGAGCCGAGTGCGTGCTGCAGGGGTGATTTTGAGCCCGATTTCAAAGCTGTGACACAGGGTTCGATAACGCGATAGGTTTTGTCGTGACAGGTGATGGCTGGGGCAGAGAGGGAGGAAGAAAGCCAGGATGAAAGCACAGGGCAACTCCTTACAGACAGCCCCGTCCCCTCGAGCCGGCCCTGATGCGTCTATTTCCACCCCAGATAATCCCTCCACCGCGTCCCTTTTCCAGGCTCAGCCAACCCCTCCCAGCCCTTAGGACAACTTCTGCAGCTGAACGCCTCCCCCCCCAGACCCCCCTTAGCAGGTCAGAAGGGCCAAGCTCTGCCCCAGCGGGGCCGCCTGAAGCTGAAGGATGCACCGGGATGAGGCCCAGCGCGGTTCCGGGCAGCGGATGAAGCTGGTGGATGGGTTTTTCTTGCTACATTGCCATCAAACTATGGTTTTGCAAACCTGTCTGAGAGCCCAGACAGCTCTGTGGTTCAGGAGGGGAAGGGCCGGCGGGTTCGCAGCTCGTTCCCGCACTGCTGCTGGGAATTTCCCTGCATTGACAGTCCCAGGGAACGTATCCCTGGTGCTGCGGGACCCGTGTAAAACTTTTTCCCCTTAGGAAAACCCCCTGCCTCTCCACAACCCCGGGGCAGAGAGCTGTCTGCTCCCTCTGAGCCATCCTACACCTCCTAAAGATCAGCAGTGCTCTGTGGGAAGGAGATTTTGGGGCAAGGCTGCTTGCTTTTCTGTCACTTCGGAGAGGATTTTGCAGAAAATTCATACCAAGCATTGAGGAGCCAGGGGAGAACTAAAAATACTGCCAAGCCCCTTGCCAGCATTGAGAGATTGTAAAGCACTGTGCACGGTGGCTCAGGGTGATGGGTGGGCATTTCCAAGTGGCTTGGAGTCATTCTCAATGGTCAGCTGGGGATGAGGAAGCCCCTTCTGAAGCAGCTCCTTCAAGAGCTGGATGGACCCAGGCACTGTGGTGAGGAGGGCTGTGGCTGCAGAGGGAAGTGCTGATTTACACCCCTGCTTCAGGTTGAGTTACAGAGGGAGTGGGGAGCCTTGATTTACCCCTCTCTCCTCCTGGGATCCTCGGGTGGGATTGCTCCTCTCTGCTGCTTTAAAAGGGGACAGTCAGCTGGAGAGGAGGGGAAAAACATCCAGGAGTGCCTCTGTCGCAGGATCCGCATTTCTTACATTCAGAGAAAGAGCTACAACAACAACAACAACGACTACAACGTCCCGCCCCCCCCCCCCGGCCTCACTCTCATCTTCTCCCTTCCCCGGCCACCCCAATGCCTGTGCACATAACGCAGAGATGCTGCCGGCAAGAGACAGACACGCATGGGTTGGGAAGAAGAAGACAGAAAAGCCTCATCTCCGCCTCCAAGGATTTCCTACCGCAAAGAGGGGGAGAAGAGAGGGGGGAGAGAAAAGGAGGAAGCAACAATTTTACTGGGGGAGGGAGCTCGGGGATGCCCTTGTGTCAGTCTCCTGCCATACGCACGAGTATTTACTGTTTTAATAATCTGCCTTTGGAGTGTCCCAGGAGCGGGGTGTCCCCGAAGTGGGGCTGTGCGGGGGGATCCTGCTGCCCTGTCAATGCATCGAGAAGGTGAGAGCAGCCGGGCTCTGCCCCATCCCTCCCCAATGAAGGTGCTACCGAGGGGCGGGGCTGCCCAGGAATGCCGACCCCCAACGTTCAGACAAAGGGCTCTCCCCACTCCAATCCCTCCTTCTGCTTTGATTTATTTGGGGTTTGCATGGATGGCATGCCTGATGGTGTGTGTTACCGGCAAAGGAGGAGTGAGCAGAGTGGGATGGTCCCTCCCTATCCTGTCCTGGGACGAGTCAGTGAACGGGGACGGTCCCCATCCCCTTATCAAGGAGCCACCTCCTTCTCCAGCCCTGTGTTTCTCAGGCTCGCTTGCAGCGTCTCAGCCTCCGTCCGTGCTTCATAGCTCTTTAAAAAAATAATAAATCAAAGGGAGGTGTCGTTAATCAATCATTTGCGGCTCCATGTGAGTCCCGCTCGCTTTTACCTGTGGATTAAACCCCTCCGCCTGCTCCATGTCTCGGGAAATGGCATAAACAGATGGGAAACCCGACGGGCTGAGTGATCCTGCATGGAGGGCTGGAGGGAGGGCTGTCTGAGCTCTGCTTTTACTTCCTCACCCACCATGGAAAAGTCCCACCATAGCTGCTATAAGCGGGAGAGGAGCTGCGTGTGGGGGTTTATTTCCCTTTGAAGCCATTCCCAAGGAAGAGATGCTTCCTGATTCAGGTCTTACTTCTCTCCTTAAACAACCAGGGAAAGGGGATCTGTCAAGCTGCTTCTACCGAGCATCTCCTGTTCACCTCTTGCCTCATTTCTACAGCCTTCTAACAGGGGACATCCTCACATCCCATCTCTATCCCACCCCCATCCCATCTCTATTGTATCCCCGTCCCTACTGTATCCCCCTCCACATCCCATTCCCATTCCCATTCCCATTCCCATTCCCATTCCCATTCCCATTCCCATTCCCATTCCCATTCCCATCCCATTCCCATCCCCATCCCATCCCCATCCCATCCCCATCCCATCCCATCCCATCCCATCCCATCCCATCCCATCCCATCCCATCCCATCCCATCCCATCCCCATCCCCATCCCCATCCCTATCTCCATCCCTGTCTGTCTTTCTCTTCCCTCCCCCAAAGGAAGGAGCCTGGGGAAACAGCCGACACCTCCAACTGCATCAGAATCCCTCAGGGCCTCAGATTAAAGCTGTTACATCAGCAAATTAAATAATAATAATAATAATAATTATAAGCCAACAACAGAAAACACAGACCCAAACCTGGACATTTATACAGAAAAAGAGCATCACAAATTCCTAATGTAAGCACCGGCCAGCTGTGTGCACTTGTAAAGTTGTTATAATCCCCCTCCTTGTTATAAACAGGAAAGTACATAATATAAAGCAACAGGCCCGCATTCACAAATACTGATCCTCCTCCCCCTCCTGCCGAGCTCCCCCCTCACCCTCCCTCCCCCCCCAGCCTTCTGCAGCCATTGGGGACTGCGGGGCTCAGCCTTACGCACCTGCCCCCCCCCCTCCCTTCCCCCCAGCAAATAACGATCACAGAATCCTTTTTTCCTCCCTCCCCATCAGCAGCTCCGTTTTCCCCCCTCCTCGATCCCTTTTCCTCCCTTTCTCCCCTTCCGTTTATTTCTCCTTTTATTTATTTTTTTGTTGTTTCGCGGCCCCGTTTTCCTCCGAGGATCCTCTCCCTCTCCTCCCCGAGCTCCAGCAGTGCACATCCTGCTCTGCTGTGTGTGCTTACAGCGTCAAAGGGTGGACGTGATATTTCAAACATCAGATCAGTGCGTTTATATATTGGGTGCCCGGAAATTTTTCCAAATAAACACAGCTTGATTCGACTTGGGTGGGCAGACTTATCAACAGACTAATTCTATAAACAAATGAAGGAATAACCCGGAGACCATTGGCTGGTACCAGCAAGACACGTGGAGTGAGCTCGGAGTTTTGTAGCAATGAAATTTTAATTAATGTGGGTGGGCTGAGAACACAAACGACTGTTTATCAGAGACAATTTATTTTCCAGTGCTAAGTCAACATATAATAGCAAACTTACAACAATTATTTAACTTTTTTTTTCCCCCCCCTCCTTTTTTTTTTTTTTCTTTTTTTTTTTTTTTTTTTTTCTTTTTTTTTTTTAAAGCTATGAAGCGGGGACAGAGGCAGAGCGAGCTCGGGGCTGGGCTGGGATCTGAGCTCGCACAAACCTCTCCCCGGCAGACTCATCCCTTCTGGGGGGAAGAGTCGGAGCCCCGAGCCTGCCGGCCATGAGTCACCTCTACAGCCCCCACCTCTCCCCTATGGGCTCTCCGTCCATGCTGTACCTTCCTGCCGCTCTGGGCTTTGCCCCCAGCAGCGCGATCACCCGGCAGGACCCTCCTCAGAAACCCCCCTACAGCTACATCGCCCTCATCGCCATGGCCATCAAAGAGGCTCCGGAGCAGAAGGTGACCCTCAGCGGTATCTATCAGTTCATCATGGACCGCTTCCCTTTTTACCACGACAACAAGCAGGGCTGGCAGAACAGCATCCGCCACAACCTCTCCCTCAACGATTGCTTCGTCAAAGTGCCCCGGGAGAAGGGTCGGCCGGGGAAAGGCAGTTACTGGACCCTGGATCCGCGCTGCTTGGACATGTTCGAGAACGGTAACTATCGCCGGAGGAAGAGGAAGCCCAAAGCTTCGGGGCCGCCGGAGGTTCGCAGCGGTTCGGCTCCTCCCGACGGCGGCCGCCCCGACGAACCCAAGCGGGCCAAAGGGAGCGAGACGGGGCAGAGCCCGGCGGGGGATTCGGCCGATGAGGGGGTTGCGAAGCCGGCAGCGGGGCGGGAGGGAGGAGATGCTGTCCCCGGGTGCCTGGATCGAGGCGGTGCCGCCGCTCCCCGACCCCCCGACGGCCCGGGGGGTCCGCCCGCCGCCGGTGCTGGGCACAAGAGGGGCCGGAGCTTCAGCATCGAGAGCATCCTAGCCCAGGGGCTGCGGCAGAACCCCCCCGGGGCCGCCCCCAAGTCCCGGGAGAGCCCCGTCGGTTCGCTGGTGGCCAGTGGAGGCTTCGGTTCGGCCCTCAATGCTTCCCTCATGCTAGACTCCCAGGTGCACGGGAGGCTCTACCACATCGGCATTCCTTTCCTCTCCTGCTTCCCTTTCCACTTCTCTGAGGCGGTATTTAATTTCCAGTAGTTGCCCCCATTATGATATGTGTCCTCCCCTCCCCCCCCCCCCCCCCTCCCCGTTCTGCTCGCTGAGAAGGGAGAACCCGGACTCGGACCTCACCACGCGGGTAGGGACCTAAAAGCAATGCTAAAGGTTACTCAGGATTTCAGGGCGTTCTCAAGGCACCTCTCACTGCAAAGCTCTCTTTTGTCATTGCCTCATCCTCTGCCACATCGACTGAAAGGTAAACCGGATTTCTCTCACATCACAGAGAGGGGCAGCTGAAGGGGGAGGGGGGGGGGGGGGTCATGCTGGCCTCTAAGCCCTGCTAGGTTTGCTCTGCAGCTTTAACCTTTGCATCCAGCAAGATCCTCAGCTCCGCTTTCTGCAAAGTCCTTCCGCTCTCCAGTTTTCTTTATTTTTAATTTTTCCTTTTGGAAACCAAACCTGTCCTTCTTCTCTCTTGGAAAAGAGACTGAGACTTGTTTTGCTGTTCATATTCTGCTTGAGATCAGCCCAGTCCTCCAAGAAGGGGAACCAGAGCTGGAACAGGGGCAAACAAAAGAACTCAGGCTCATCCTTCACAGCTCTGCTTGCTTTGACTCAGCACTGTACAGAATTCAAGCTGGTTCCCTGCCCATCACTGTCCTTCTCAAGTACTGCCACAGCGCTTCCGCCTCTCTGTTGTGACTGTGGAGAGAGGGATGGCTGAGCAAACATGTCTGGAAGAAGAAGTGCTTTCCACGTGTTGCTGGGATCAGTTGCTTCTGACCAAAAAAGACTGGGCTGCCGAGGCTGATTTTTGGCATTTTGGAGTGTTAACAACCCAGAAATGAAACAGAGAGCAACAGCCAAAACAAAACCAACAAACAGAAAACAAAAGACTTCAGCTGCGTTTCTCAAAGTTTTCGTATATATTTTTTTCTTCAAGAGGGAAAAATCAAGGCTCCTTAGAAGCAAGCAGGAATATTTCTTTTTTATTTTTTTTTTTCTCATAATAGAGGCTTTTTGTATATTAATGGATAAATGGCCTTTTGGAAGAAAAAAAAATAATCTATATTCTCATTTTTTTTTTCATTATGAAAATATCCAATAAAAGTATTTTGTCCAGGATTGTGGCTGTGTGTGGTCAAAGTCACCTTGTGTTGTGCAGCAGTGGGCTGAGGACTGAGCCCTATGCCAGGCTCTGATGCACTGCTGCCATCATCCCAGTGCCAATATCCTGATGAGAGCATGAAGCACTGCAGAGCCAGGAGGTAAAAGGAGATAAAAGATTAAAAAAAACAGGGAAAATGATCCATTTGTTGCGACTGAGGTGATGTTTCCCAGAATGATTCTGTTCTTCTCTCTCCTACCTCTATCCCATCCCTTCTTGTTACAGAAGCCTCCCTTTAAATTAACCCCCAGATTGTTGGAAATCTGGGGTCCTCAGGTGAGCTGTGATTCAGCTTTCATAGAGGATGGCCGCACTGTGCACCTCATCATCCTGCCCTGACCTTTGCACTGGGAGCTCAGGGGTTCCATTCAACATGAAGCAAAAAGCTCTCGGCTGAGGGAGTGCAGAAAACCCTTGTGGAGTTTCCCAAAAGAAAGATGCTCACACATGGATCCAGGAGCAGAAGCAGCTATGGGTTTACCAATTCCTCTCATGAAAAAGAAAAAAGACAATAAGAAAAGGAGAAGAGGAATTTTTATGTAGATTTACAAGACAGACTTTAAACAAAATCCCTTATTGTGCTGTGCTTCAAAGCACCTATAATCATCCTGTTCCTGAACAATTCATGTTTAGTTATCGATGGAGTCCATTTCTTAAAGCTATGACACTGAATCAGGAAAGTGAAGTGTCACTGCCCCCTCAATGCCACTGGTGGGATAATACACAGGGCTGGGAAGGTGCTGGGGGATTATTGCCTTGAACCCCCTTGTCCCTGCAGTGCCTCTCCTGTGTAAGTAGAGATACAGGAGCAAGATATATAAATGGCAGCCATTCCACGAGATGTGCAAGGTTTGGGGTTGGCATCATGTTGTTTTGGAGGCTGGGTGGGAGCATCACCACGGGCAAGAGGAGAGCTGGCTTGGTTCTTGCCCAGCAGTGCTTGAGACCTCTGGCCATCTCTCTCCCCCACAGGCTTGCAGGATTTGCTCACAGTTTGGAGGTAGGGAGGTGAATCCTGTCTCCTTCAAGCCCCAAAGCGAGCAGAGATGCTGTGCTGTGGGTGCTCCATCCTTGGAGACACCCAAGGTCAGGCTGGATGTGGCTCTGAGCACCTGATGGAGCTGTAGGTGTTCCTGTTCACTGCAGGTGGTTGGACCAGCTGGCCTTTAAGGGTCCCTTCCAACTCAAACCATTCTATGATCCAGGTGCACAGAGGGAACCATCAGCAGCCATTGCAACCATCCAACCACCGCCACACCGATGCCTTTTAGTACAAAAAAAAGTAAGATCTGAAGGAATAAGACTCAAATCAGACTGCAGCTTGACTTGTATATCTTTCTTTACCCCCTTCCCCCCCCCCCCCCCCAAATGTGCTTTTAGGAGACTTAATCTTTGCAATAGGAATTTGTCTTCTGTGAAGCTTTGCTCTTGGTGACATTTGGTTTTATGTCTGTTTTGTTGGAGTGGTGTAGGACCAAGCCCAGCTGCAGCAGCTAGGGCATGGTTTTGTTTTCAATCAATCAGGAGACTGTAAAATTAACGGAATTAACATCTGGACAAGGGTGACACAAACTCAGATGAACTCAGCACCCCATAAATACTTCTCAGTGGCAACTTGGAATCAGTTGGGATCAGGCCTTGGGGGTAACTTGGAGGGGATGGACAACAAGAGAAAGGCTCACGTTGCCAGCAGGCAGAATGACTAACCACATAAGGCTTCAACACGTCATCTGTTTATATACAGAAGAGCAGAAGCAGTGGTATACTAAAAACAGCCATGCTTTGGTGCTGAGATGCAAGGGTGTGCATCGATACAGCAGCACCTGGGAGTTTTAGGAAGTGAGCATCCTTGGTTGCTCTGCATGCCACGCTCGCCTTGCTGCTCTGCAGTACAAAAAGATGCATTATACAAATACAGAGGGCTTGACAAGCTGCAAATTCTCAGTGTTTTCAGTGTTAATGGTTTCACACCTGTTCCATAACCAAAAAAATAAAACCCAGCTTGCTGCCAAACACAGAGCTGCCACCCAGCACTTAACTCATCCCTGGAATCTTCCCCTCCTGCTTTCCCAGCCTCTCGGGTTTGGCTACGAACACAAGGCTGAAACACGGTGAAGAAAAAGTAGAAAATAGCCCATGATGAAGCACAAACAGCACAGCACTTGTGTGGGCGATGGATGTGCCTTTCCGTTCTGCTGGGGAGGACTGACCTCTCCCAACTGAGAGAGGTTTCGTGTTGCCCATGTTAACCCGTTGGAGCTCACAGCCTCTGAATGTGGCTTTCTTACAATGGGAACTGACAGTTTTGTGTAGCAGTCTATTAAGACACATTAGGAAGTTCATTTCTCATAAGTGGGGCTTTCAGTCTGTAAACTCACTCTGTGTGGGCTCTCTTAAGTTGGTTCCATTGCATATATACATATATATATAAAACAAATCTAACATGTATACACATACAGAAACCACGTTGGAGACTCATCACTCAAAGCACATGACCATCAGTGGCTGATATCGAGGTGCCATAACCCAAAGAGACTTGGTGACCATTTCTATTTCTTTTTTTTTCCCAGTCCTTCCTCCTTTCATCCTTTCCCAAGGAGAGAGAACCCCCTTTCACACCAAAAAAACCCACAGCCCTCCAGCTAATTACTCTTAAGTCCACTGTGACGAGCTATTGATCCCAGAAACAAGGGTATGTGCTAAGTTGGTTCACTGCCCCACACACCCCAAAGCCCAGCTCTCCTGGAAGATGGGATTTGGGACACTAAACAGATCGCATATTTGATTTTCAGTGCAAGACTACGAAGACAAGATCACAGAATGAGAGAAGTTACAGATGGAAAAGGTCTATGAGGTTATGCAATCCATCAGTCTGGACATTGCATAATTGCTCCCTGCAGTATATTTTTAGTGCTTTATCCAGACAAATCATTAAGTGCTTTAAAACGAGCCGGATTCCTCAAATGCGATGCGTGCTAAATCACAGCTGATTTCACAGTGTCTCATAAGACTTCAGAAGAAAGTTTTGTGTGGTCAAGGAGAAGAGAACCGACTCTTCCAAAAATAAATACTGATCCGATCCGGTATTCCTTACAGGAATCTTTCCCAAATTGGATGAATTAGACCTCTTAAAACCTCATTTTCAGATTACCCTGCATAATAACCTTATTACTTATTCAGATGTTCGCTGAGTCCAAAGTAGAACACGGTTAACGTTCATGTGAACGCCATTTGTTTTAAGCCAACTTCAAAAGCCAGTTCGGTAAAGCGTAAAGAATGTTTATTTAAAATGCAGTTGCTAAATTTAGCATGAGCTTGGTTAGCCTAAATCTTAGCGACATTTTTAGAGAGCACATTGCAAATCAGGAATGCAGGGAGAAATAAATAAACTTTCCCACATTTTTGGAAATCGAGTAAGAATTTGCAAGTTATTTCTTGCATGGGTAATTTCCATGGGTTGGAAAACGTTATGACTAATGCAAATTTCCTGCTTAAAATGGCTTATAAAATACAATGATAATAATTTTCATTGTAATTTAACTTCAAGCCAGTCTCCCTCAAGGAGGAAACAACAACAGCAGTCAGCTTTTGTTATTAAAATTACACAGGGAATTAACGTGAATCACTATTTACTCAAGCTCTTTGCAAAGCAGCAAAATCTCAGCGGAGCTGCAGCTGGCTCTGAGCCATCCCAATCCTCTGCAAGGGAAACTGTGTGCTTGAACAGGGTCCACTAATTAACAGAGTAGAAACGTAGAATCATTCGAGTTGGAAGGGACTTATAAAGGTCATCTGGTTCAACCGCCCTGCTGTGAATGGGGACATCTACTCTGGTGACATCCTGGTTGGGTTTGATGCCAACCTACCCATGGTGGGTGCTCAGCTTTGTTGGGTGTTCACCTGAGCATGGTGCACGGGACCAGAAGCGTATTAGTTCACATGAGCTCTTGTCTGCAATCCTGTGATGGCAAAATAGAGCACGTGGAGCTGTCTGATGGCCTAATTTATGTTGCTGTGATTTAATTGAGCTGTGTGGGATTTGAAGTAGGAGACAAAGCAGACTAATGGGGAAGCACAGCCTTCAGTCCATTAGACAGAAGATGTTTTAAGCTTTTCCCTTCCTTTCTTCCAACAGCTCCTTCCTGAGTTTACCTGGGGCAAAGGGGCACTTCTGAGCCATCTTTGAGTTATGTGACACCACCTTAGAAAAATGAATAAGCAGGGCAGGTGAACAGATTTGAGATGACAAGGAGTAAAATTGTCTTTTTTTAAGGGCTCGGTATCAGAGGGTTGGAGCATTATTTCATAGAATGGTTTGAGTTGGAAGTGACCTTTAAAGGCCATGTGGTCCAATTCCCCTGCGATGAATGGGGACATCTACAGCTCCATCTGATTTCCATCTTTCTTCTCCATCTTATTCCCCAAAGAATACCCATCTCTCACAAGCTGGGAGGAAATTACTAGTGGTGAAATAACAGAAGAAAGACAATCTTTTTCCCCCAAAACAGGGCTTCACCTCTCTCTTTAGCCAACCTGAATCACCTACACTGTGGTGCAAAATGCCCCAACTCAGCTTTTGTGTTTTGACTCAGCATCAAGTCCCATGTGCAAATCCATCCTCACAACCACCTAGGAGCTCCCTCAACTCCCTCAACATATGAAAGCTGGAGAGAGGTGGAGCCCTTAATTCTTCATTACCTATCTTCAACTGCATACTAAGATGCTGTTTTCATTACAAAAGCAATATGTAATAATAGTTGTTAAAATAATTGTGTTTCTGTTTTTACATCTGTAAAGATTAAGTTAAACAGTATGAAGCCCATTAAACTATTTCATGTCATGCTGCCATAAATTTCCTCCATTCCCATTGCTACTATTATTCCAGAGTAAACTCTGAGATCAAGCTGCTGCCACAGAGAGTTATTTATAGGAGCTCATTCATCAATAAAAACTTCAAAAGAAATCTGTTACTCTTCTATTGGGAAGCCAAAGAAAACTAACATAAAGACAACCCTGTTAGGAAACAAAGCTAAAGAGACCACAAGAAATTTAGTTAAGGAAAATCCTGATTTCTAACAAATACCGTGCAAGGAAGGGAAGAAAAAAACCCCAAACAAAACAAAACAAAAAAAAAGGGCTGTTGGCAACATGAATCCTTTTAAGTTGCTTCGTTCTCATTGGATGGTTAAAATAAACTGTTAAACTGTTGTATTTGTGCTGGCTCGGCCCCCTTATTAGACTTCATGTGATGGATTTCTGATCTTGCAGTTCGTAAGGAGCTCTTCATGTCCTGTGAAATAGGGCCGTCCTTCCACTTGTCCTGGCTGCTCTACGGCCATCCATCAGCATGGCAAGAAGCTGAGTAGGCAATTGGGCAAGAAGCTGAACAGGCAGCTGATGACGTCTGCCTCCTTAAAGGTGGATACACAGAGTAGTGAGAGGTTAGATTTTGACATCCTTGTTCCTCCTTATTGTGCCTCGTTCTGCGTGTTTAAGCCGTGCAGCATCGCCTTCAGCAACAGTGATAAAGGAAGTTATGCAGAATGTAGAAGGTTATGTGCTTTTATGTGCTTCCCTGTTCCAGCACTGGTCATTGCAGAACCACTCAGAGCTGTTTCAGAACTGTTTGAAGCCACATCAGATTTCAACATTTTTCATTTCTATCATAGCATTTTCCCATCGTTGGAAAAAAAAATCCTTCTCCGTTCTGTTCCTGCTTCACTCAGAGCTCCATGAGTGAGATCCTGCTGGGGATCTTCGTAGGGACATTGGTTCGATGATCAGCCAGATCCTTCCATGATAACAGCATCCTCAAACACCACAGCACAGAGATTGGGATTCTGCATTGCAGAGACCTCTTTAGATATCCATCTTTACTCACAGACCCCTAAACAGGGTACTTAGCATGGATTTCATCACTAACCAATCACTAACCAACACTAACCATCAGCCCACTCAGCACCTGACCTAGAACTGTCACAGTGATTTTCCAGAAGAGAAAAGTCCTTCAGAGAACATCTTCCAACCACCATAAGCCAAGATGAAGGGTAGGAGGGATCACCTTTGATTATATGTGGAGGAGCTGGATGACCAGCTGAGATGTGCTCTGTGCATTGCAGAATTAAGAGAGGTGAAATCCATTTGGAGCAGATTTCTTCTTTCAGATCAGCTATCAGCTTGCTTGGCAGACACCTAAAACCCTTTAGCCTAAATGGAAACTTATCTAAGCTTGCCCACAAAGCTCCTCCTATTTTTCTTATAAGTCATTCTTGTTTGGGTTGTGTTGCAGAGGAGGTAAGATATCATGATTTTCCTTCTTCTGAGAACTTAGTCCAGGGAGTCCCAAGTGGATCACAAGTGATATGAGTTAGAAATAGCCCAGCAGTTTCCTTCCCAAACACAGGAAAGGAATCTGAGAATATGCCGAGTTGGAATGGACCCATAAGAATCATTGAATCCAACTCCTGGATCTACACAGGACCATCCAAAAATCAGAAATGTGCAAAGACTCATAAAGGGCCCATCATGATGGCCTCAATGAATCTCTTTTCTTATGAGCATTGGAAAGCATTACCTTTGCTTTTTGTCCAGCATATGCTTTGCTGCACACTGAATGGAGGTTTCCAGTTTTACACTGATATAATTTGCAATGCAAGAAGTTGGAGGGCCGTGTCAGTCATGCTGACATCCTGGTTATGCCAACAAGAAAAGTTTTTATATGTTGCTGCAGCTTATATTTGAATTGGTCTAAATCATGTGGACACAATGATCATTAATAAACATGAAATGTCTCTGTATACAAACCAGATTAATTCCAATTTAACTGTACCTACTGTTAAATATAATTGCTTTGTTATGAAAAGGGCAGAGAAAGGCCCTTAATTGTTGTGTCTGGTTTCAGATTAGACTCTACATTAACTCCAAGTAACAATAACAATTGTGGTCCGCTTCTTATGGAGTATTTTTCATTGATTTCTCCTAAAGTGCTTTGCAGGGAAGGTCAGTAGAAAGCCCCACTGTAAACATGGGGAAATCTCCTGATTATTTGTTTTGGATAGCTATAGAGGAAATTGCAAATGCTTTCATGGAAAAAAAAAAAAAAAAGATCCTTTATTATTATTGTTATTATCCTCTATCTTAAAAGGGGGGGAAAAAAAAGCCTGGTGACTCTGATCCTACTCTAAATTATCCTAAAGTAAATTCCTGGCAAATCAAATTAAGCCAGATGACTCTGGCTTTAATGGGAACCCATAGCAGCAGGCAAAGTTAAAGCTTAAAACAAGCACCTAGGTGCTCTGCACTCCTTTGCAGCATGATAGGTCTCTTGATTAAACAGTTCTCTTGTGGTTTATTACAGGGATACTTCTGCCTTGAGCATCAGTAGGAAACAGCAGGTCAGATGTTAGGAAAACAGAGCTGGACCAAACTGTAACTGCAGTTTAGATAAAATAAAGAAAATAATTTTGTTTGGAGTGTGAAAAACAATGATGTGGCAAAGCATTCGGAAATACCTCAGTGTGATAAGGTTTGTGTCTGAACTGAGAGCTCACGGCCAGAGCGGGACCTGAGCTGGACTATAAAATCCCATGGGCTGACTCCTTTCACATCCATGCATGATTCCCATTGTTGAGCCTTGAAGAAACACCTCTGCACCAAAACCTGCTTGTCCATCTGGCTATAATGACAACTAACAGCATCTCCATGCTCTTCTCCAGTTATTCATTAGGATTTCCACGCTAGGACGTGAGCACCGAGTCTCCAAAAGAGACAGGCTGCTTCCACTCTCACACTCATAGATTCTTGCTGCTTGCTTTAAAAACGATCATCTTTCCTTCCAGTAATAAAATAAATCAATAGGGAAAAGATAGCATTCAAGCATCTAAAACCAAAATTTCTCCTTGAGAGCACTAAGGTACACAGGAAACATGAAGTACCAACTTTGACACACTTGACAAATATTGAAAGGGAGCTGGGGCTAAAAGGCAACTCCTTGAAGATTTTGGATCATTAAGAAACTACACGAATGGGTTGAAATCCCTGAAAGAAAACTTATCCCAACACTTACTTTGTTGGATTAGAGCCAAGGTTCTGCGTTCGCCTCCCACACTTCTCTCCCAGTAACGATATCTAAGGGAAAAATCCATCCCCACTTATTTCCTAAGGTTGGGAAGGATCTGTGAGCCGACGGACTGGGGATTTCCGTGTGTGCATTTGTGTGTGTGCGCGGCGCTTACAGCAGCATTTGTCATCCCACAAATCCCTAGTCATGTTGCCTCAGCAAGGGTAAAACCAGCAGCTCGTTGTTGGCCCAAAGGATGGCTGTGGGGAGCCAGGCTGGCCTGCACAGACTTTTCCCAATCCTAATGTAGCATTGCATTGACTAAAAAGTGCTGGGATGCAAAAGGAAGGTCACAGTTGTGTATGAAGCTCTCCAATGGTGTGAAATATGTATGGCAAGGGTTATACTTTCTGACAATGCCCTCTGCTCTTAGGGCATTTGGGTTGTTTAACCTGGAGAAGACTCCAGAAAGACCTAACGGTGGCCTTTCAAGTATCTAAAGGGGGACTAAAGTTGCCCAAAAATGTGATTGATGTTCATCCCTGGAGACATTCAAGGTCAGGCTGGACAGGACTTGGAGCACCTGATGGAGCTGTAGGTGTCTCTGTTCAACAGGGGGAAGTTGACTAGATGGCCTTTAAGGACCCTTTCAGCTCAAATCATTCTATGATTCTATGACATGCGCTTGCCCTGGCATTAAAGCTGAAGTCACCAAACCTTGTCCCCGTGCCAACAACCAGATCATGTGGGTCTCCTGGGTGGCCCAAGGGTAGCCTGGCTCCTCTTCATCCAGCTTCAGCACCACAGCAGGCAGAGGAGCTGGGCCCCAAGGGAACAGTCAGGAGGTGACCTTCTGCACCACAGAAACGTCACATGAGACCTACCAAGACCACACGTCTTCCTGCACATCCCCTTGCACAAAGGCTCCAGTGTCCCAACAGTCCAATGACAATTAGGTGACTCAGCTCCTCCGACATGGAGGTACAGCCCTGGCGGGGAGGACCACACTCAGGGAGAGGGCATGGGGAGGTTATTTGGGAAGAGGGATGGAGGTGGTTTGGTGTGGGTGCTCCATGGGGAGGTCCACGTGGAGGGCGGCGGGGCTGAGCTTTCCCATGGCACTCTCAAGTCATCACATGGAATATGACTGTGTACGTCCTGACGTCCAGGCTTTAAAACTCATTTCCAATTAGTTTACTAGAAATAGTCTCCACAGCCCCAGATATGAAATATTCCAGGCTGGTGAGCTAACATCTTGTGCTTGCTACAATCTGCAAACTCCGAATTTCACAGCTGCGGTGAGACAGTATTTAAAATCTCAGAGACAGAAATGGCCCTCTGTAAAGCAGAAATTATAAGTTTTGGCCCCGTCTCTAACCTTTGGAGAGTTGCCCAGCTTCTGACAGCCTGTGATGATGTCTCTGTGGAGGAAATCCTACGTTGAAGAAAAGCATGTTGCTTTCTCCCAAAGTTATATCCTTTCTTTCATTCGGCCACCAGAAAGGACGCTCTGTTATCTTGACAGATCCTAAATATTCCTTCCTAATTTTAGGGGAGGCAGATACGGGGACAAAAATTAAGGATTTTTTTTTTCAGGAGCCTTATTTATGGCTGAGGATATAAGGGATTTGGATGGAAATAACAATTAAACTCGAGAAAAAATTCACACCACAGGTCATTGCAATCCCAACTTTTCCCCTTATGAACTCAAGCCGAGGAGGTTTTCTTCCCCTTTGTGATTTAGGCTTCGCTAAACTTCTCTGAAAATAGTTCATATATCACAAAGAAGAATTTCCATGGGGAGCATAAATGCATCTGTGGAAAGAAGGGAAAATTTTTCCTTGTCTCTGGGAATGGATGAGAAAGAAAGACAGTTGACGCCAAATATTAATGATGAGTGGAGGAATCCATCCAAGGGAGCGATCTATGGAGAATACTAAAACTATCCTAAAGTCACAGACATATAAAAATCTGGTGCAGAACAATGACTTTTCCACTGATATAGGCTTAGATTCAAGAAAATATTTAAGCACATGCTTAAGTCAGTCCCTGTTCAGGATGGCCCTTAAGTGAATTCTTCAGCCTTATTGATGTGTTTTTCAGCTCCATGGATATTGGTTGTAGTTAAGCATGCCTGGAATTAAGACCGTGCTTAACAACTGTCTGGCAGGGAGATGTCTTCCTCTGCTGGGACCATGTAACACAGTTTTCATTTTCTTTGCCCTAGGAAAAGATTTCATTAAATTGAAAGTAGAGGGGAAAACACTGAGGACATTCAGAGCTTGCAGATTTTGATCAGTAGAGAAGGAAGCAAATCAGATCTAAAGAAAACATAAAGCACTGTATTCAAATATTGGTTGATTCAGACACTGATATATGGGCATAGATCTGCCATGTACATGGATATACCTGGACACGTGCAGACGTCCTCGCTTACATCCTGGTGGTGATGGCTGATGATGGAGGGATGTTCTTGTGCCCTTTTGTCTGTCCTGGTGATGGGGAAGAAGCAGTCAGCAAATGTGGGAGGTGCTCCTTGCTCTCTCATAGTTCCTAGGAAGACAGCTCTTGTGTTAGCACTTTGCTGCTTCGTATTGCATGAGATCCTGCTGTTGATGGGCTGGGGTGAGGTGTCAGCCGCAAAGACTCATTTCTGCATGCTGTAACGTGATGCAAGAATTACAAAGCAAAACACACAAGCCTTCCTCAAACAGTTGGATTTGACATAGCTGGGTGAATGGTTTAATTGGGTTATTAACACATCTCAACGTTGACATCAACAGCATTAAGCACTGTGTAAATAGACTGGGGCCAAGCACTCTGCCAAGGTGCTGGAGGCAGGGTGGGAACATTAAAGCAGCACTGAGACTATCTTAAAGAATCATTAATGCTGGAAAAGGTCTTTCAGATCCCCCAGTCCAACCCCTACCATGCCCACTGCACTCTGTGACACATCTCCATGGTTCTGGAACACCCTCAGAGATGGTGACTCCCCCACATCCCTGCCAGCTGTGCCAACATTGATCACTCTTTCTGAGAATAATTTATTTCCTAATATCCAACCCGATCGTCCCCTGGCACAACATAACAGCCATTACTTCTCTGGATGATCTCGGAGATCTTTTCCAACCTTGGTGATTTAATGATCTGATTCTCACCTTATAGTTCTCTCTAGTTTTATCCCCAGGAGGTTAGATTGGCTCCACAATGATCACTGCACTGTCTGCTTCTATATCATCAGGGTTATCTCTGTTGGGGTTTCTACAGGTAGAAGCAAAGGGCTCTCTGTCCGCGTGGGGTTTCTGGGCTGCTTTTTGCCCACACGTACAGCACTGTGCCAAGGTCCCATTCCCTCAGTGTGCTTGCCCACCAGCCATCAGAAATATGTGGGAGAAAAAACCCCATCCCTCTGTGTGGGGATGAGGCCATCGCACTACAAACCCTCACCCCACGTCCCGAGGGATCGGGGTGGGGAATTAGCGAGACGCTTCAAAGCGTTGCGTAATTGCACTTTCACTCAACTCACATGGCTTTGTTTGCTTAATTTTGAAAGAAATGTCATCCAGCCTCCAGGGACAGGCGAAAGGATCCCTCTCTTGGCGACAAGAGGTAACACAGAGACCGCACTGGGCTGCTTTGGTCCCGGCTGATCTGCTGCCTGCTAAAGTGAGAGCAGATAAATCAGCTTCGGATCCCTTTGGTCCTTTGGATCTTTGGTCTTCGGGCTCAGGATGTCCCACCAGAAGCAGAAGGGACAGTGGCCACCTCTCCTCCTCCCTGCCTTAATGCAGCAGGACATAAAATGCTTTGCTTCCAGGAAAACAGCACACCAGAGAGGAAATCAGAGGTGGGCAATGAATTCTCCCAGCTGCTATCTCATGGCATACCAGCAGTGTCTGCGTTGGAAGATTTACTTCCTCGTGTAGCTGTAACCTCACTCTGCACAGATAAGCTCTCCCATGGGCAGAGCATGATGGTGCAGTCATAAACTTTGATGTGAACACACCTCAGCATTCACGCATAGCACCGCTCAGATCACGGGACCCCCAGTTTTGCTTTCAGATGTGGCAAGATCTGCCATGGAAACAGTTTACCCACTATTGGAGAAGTTTTCATTCTGTTCTTCAAAAGGGGCAGATTGTGCTGAGAATGATGCTGGGGGGAAAGCTTTTATTTTCACAGTTCTTGGAGAGGAAAAAATACATGGATTGTCAAAGCGAGTTCTCCCCAGGCACAGTCACTTGCTTTCATTTGATCTTTTTCCTAAACAAATCAAACCTATCTCAAATTTTCCCTGTTTTTTTCCCCACTCTTCAGCACTATGAGAAGGCTCTGACAGCAAGAAATCATCCCCTCACTTCCTTCCATTTCTGATAGGGCAGCTGCTAACGAGATACCAGCTCTGGGGAGGTTCTCTTTCCCTACATCTAATCAATCTTCTCACTGGTGAATGGGTTTTGCAGGGAGAACAAGCCATTCCCTGAGCAAAAATGAAACTGGCACATCACAGAAGATAAATATTGGGAACTGGTTTATCTGGTTTGAAGGTATGTTCTGATTATCTTCTGTGTCTGTTCCTGGCAAAGGGTGAACTGTTGGTGCTCTGGGCTCTACCTGGAGTGCTTCTAATCTTGGCTGGGGCTTGGGTCAGAAACAAAAGGGGGAAAACACCATAGGAGAAAAAAAAACAAAATAAAACAAAAAAGAAAAGGATGTTCTGAATTCTGAATCCTTTTGGTGCGATGCCAGTTGGAGGTGCTGGGTGAAGGTATGCGATGAAGCACACTGCCTTGCTCACCCCCGCTGAACCAGCTTTGCTTTTGGTGAGCCTCAGGTGAACTCAGAGCTTCTCTGTCTTTAGAAATGCCACAAAAACTGAAGATGAGAAGCAGTCCCTTGCTAGCTGGAACAAAACCCTTGCTAAAAGTCACAGCTTTCAGCTCTTGCCACATTTGCTCCTTACAATGCTGAAATTTCAGGTCTGTTGGTACGTTAGTTGTTGTCTGTCTGCCTGAAGCATCCTTTCCAACCGCGGATCCCAGAGTAGGGTTCAGTACCTCAGGAAGATGAGTGGCTTCTGAACTCAGGCTTTCAAAGCCCATAGGAATCTCAGCCTCTAAGGTGGGTTAGAATTATGCCCCAAAGTGTGCTTTTTAGTGAAAGTGTTTGAGAAATTGCCACAAGAAAATCAGAGCTCATTTTTTTCTGGTTTCCTCTCGTATATTCTTTTGCATTTCCTTCTCTCTCTTCTCGTATACTTATTCCCTGTTTTCTCAGCCCTGTTCCTAATAAATTAGATTATCATTCTCTATGGACTCTATCATCCTTCAGAGAGCTGCAGCAGAAGCTGAGATGCAGTCCAAATCAGAGGCTTGTGATTTTTTTAAAGAGAAAGGGAAGGGGAAATTCGTTTTGTTCTCATTCTTTAGAAGACTCTTGTTTTAGAAAGTCATGGGGTTATATGATATTGACCCAATTTCTCCCATTTACATGGGAATGGCAGCAGACCAAGCATTACTCTGAGAGCCAGCAAAAACTTTCTTAACGTTTCAAGTTATGACCAGAAAGGAAAAAATAAAGAGCCCTTTCCCCTCCTTGTTTTTCTGGCCAGCTCTTGTTCACATCATTTGGGAAAAGCAAAGCAGGCGACTGGAAAACACCACTCTGCAGTTGCTACCACACAGCATCTGATGCCAGGGTTGGATGCTTTCCTTGCCCACATCCTAGGATCATCCATGGCATGTGGAGCTGCTTCCCAATGCTATGCAGAGAGCCCTGGCCCAATGGATACATGGGTCAATGAATGGACACGGATCTCAGGTCAATGGACTTGGTGATTTGGGTAGCTAAGCTCCCACATAACACATTAGCTACTGAGTGGCAGCAGCTTTGTCAAACAGCTGGGATGCTCTGATCCCATAAGGTGAGAGCGTGTCTAAAAGCAACACACAAAGCATGCTGCCAGGTCCGTAATCTCATCTGTCCAACCAGCAACAGTGCAAAGAAGGGAAAAGTGAACACAACGAGTGGGAGAGATCCAGGAGACAGAGAGAATAAACCCTCAGTAACACAGGAGTCACCGACAGCAACAGCAAACCACAGAAAACCCCAACTCACTGTTATGCAAGTGCTGATTCTGCTCTCATTTGTATCAGTGGGAATCTGACAAGTGGTTTAGATGGCAGGAGGATTAGGTCAGGATGGAAAAATTCTGGATCTGAACTTTTCACCTCACAAGAACCTGTTCACACTCTAAGGGCAATCTGCGTTGTGCAGATATGACACTTCTGCTGTGCTGAGGGGCTGGGTAATGGTGAGTAAAGTGATGAACGTGCTAAATAACAGACAGCAAACAGCTCAGGAAGACTTTGGTCTGTGCTCCCTGCATGGAATGTTTCTTTCTTTATTTCTCTCTCCCTTTCTCTTTTTTTTTCTTAACCAAAATTTAGTGTTCCAAGCCAAAAATTAAGATTTTGCAGTTGTGTGTCTTCTAGCTGCAGTCTCAACCCACTGCTTCTTCTGGCAGCAAAGCCATAATCCCAGGTTTATTGTTGGAGGGGAAAATGGAGGTTGAGGAGATGGAAGAATCTCCACCAAGGTCTGACAGGAGGTGGGCAGCAGAGTTCAGAAACAAAGGCTGAAAACTTGATTTCATTTATCTGAATGACAAAAGTTTTTCCTCTCATGAGAAACATGATGTGGAGTTGCAATAGGTGACTTTTAATGGTCCCTTCCAACTCATATCAT
Organism: Lagopus muta; assembly: GCF_023343835.1. Taxonomy (NCBI): domain Eukaryota; kingdom Metazoa; phylum Chordata; class Aves; order Galliformes; family Phasianidae; genus Lagopus; species Lagopus muta. The sequence goes on from NC_064444.1 coordinate 2,562,378, forward strand.
TCATGTTTGAGTATTAAGAGTATTAAAGAAACCAAAGTTCCTGAGACCTTTACTTATCTAATTAATCTTGCCCAAGCTCATAATCCATAATGGATCCATAATGGAACATAAGCTTTGTGCCATTCCTCCTTGGCATAGAAAATACTGCCAATAGTAGATGTAAATACAGAATGAATGGTATTTTTAAGTGATATCTGCTGTATTTTTCCTAATGCTTGTACTAAATTCAGAGCTCCAGACAGATCATTTGCATGATGAGAAACCTTTTATTTATTTTTTGTGCCTATCCCACATGGGGAAAACATACAGCCAACAGCAGTGGATTAATTTTGCATCTTCAGTAGAGGTGCTTATTCTATTTATTAAAAAGGTTGCTATACTGTACCTAGGAGGCAGAAAATGGATGTTTTTTAAGTGAGACACAAAACAGCAGGAGGAGAAGGGTGGAAAGCCTATACAGAAATTGCTTCTGAGAAGCTGACACCAGTAAAACAAGAAACATATTTCTTGAGTGGAGCAGGGACTTGAAGAGGACACGTTGTGAGCACACCGAGCTTTCTAAGCAGCGAGGAGGAGAATGATGCATTTCCTGCAAAGCAAATAAAAACAAACAAGAAGTCACACTGCAATTCAAGCAAGAGGAATCAAAAAGGAACCATGAACATAATAAATAGCAGCAAATTCCTGGTGGAGCCGGGGATGGGGAGGGAAGGACAGCTGAGTCCAATCAGCCTGGCCCAGGCTCTTACACTCCTCCTGTCACAGGCTGCTACTTGATGTCTCTTATCATCCGCATCGGCCCCATCAAGACGAGCCGTGTTCTTAATGAGCTGATACACGAGACAGTGATAGCTGCAGCTTAAAGCCAATATTGTATCTTTGGAAGCACCATTTTTCAAAATGAACAAATGGTCTCTGAAGCTGGTGGTGACTCAGGGTAATGGATGAGATGTCTGGAGGTGTTTTTTTTCTAGGTGCTAGCGTAGAAATGGCATATTTTTAAATGAGCTGTAACGGGATTGGGGGTATGCTGCAGATTGTGTGCAGACTGGTTGACCTGCTGTCCCTTCTGGTTTCCATAGAATCACAGAATCATTCAGGTTGGAAAAGATCTCTGGGATCCCCAAGACCAACCCAACCCATCCTACCATGCCCATTGACCATGTTTGCTAGTGCCACATCTCCATGGTTCTTGAACACCTCCAGAGATGGTGACTCCATCAATTCCCTGTGCACAACCACGACTTGCCTTGGGATGAAAATCAATGGCAGACATCAAGTCTGGGATGAGTATTGTGGATGGGGATATGCCCCTGTCTAGAGGCTTGTTTGGAAAGCTGTAAGATGAAAGGAATGCTGGGAGAGGCTGGGGAATGCATGCCTCAGCTTATTGATCTGCTATGTGAGATCATACATTGGCCTTTCAAAGATTCAGGTCTTATCCCTCTGCGCAGAAATATTTTATCTGTTTTGGATGGGTTCACTCTGGACTATGGCAACTTTCCCAAATTGGATGTTCCTAGAGAAAATTTGCAGCTTAACACTACTGAAGTCCTTGTTTCTGAGCCCATGGACGCAGGAACTTCTCCCATATTCTCTTCAGGCAATAGAGGTGAAGAATTCTAGACTGGCAAGTATTTCTTCATGAAGCTTTGTTCACCTGGATGGACGATTTTCATGTCAGGGGAAAGTAATCCCCCAAGCCCAATTTTTGGAAAGATCTCCAAATATCCAGGGGAAGGACTTTTTTGGGGAAGCACAAGGTGCAAAGCAGATGCCAGCCTCCTCGAGCTTTTGCAAGTCTCCCTGTGCAAGCTGAAAGCCTTCTACCATGCAGTCACGATACAACACTTTCTCAAGAGGCACAGCCTCATGGACACAGCTCATTTCCTTCCAATCCACAAAATTATTATAGCACCGGGTTTGAACAACGCTAGGAAAATGGTACAAAGGATACAACAAAAGCTGCCGTTATCCTGAAGGGAATTTGCTATAATGATATTCAGACCGATATAATCAACAAAATCTCTGAGCTGTTCAAGTTTCAGCCAACACTGGCAATTAAGAAATCGTACCAAGAAATGTAACTTAACTCCTTATTAGCACTTGGATCGCTATCAGGAATACTACAGAAAGAAGAAAAAAAAAAAGAAAATCCAAGAGCATTTTTCAAATTAGCAGCCTTGAGGGCAATATAACATAAGTCCAGCCAAAGCAGATTGAATAGGAGTAGCTAATTTAGTTCTGGGAAACTTAAGAATCCCTCATCTCCTCATCAGCAGTAACTTGCTTGTTAAAGGAAGACAAATGAAAATGTTAATCAGCAGAGATGCGCACTGGGGGATTGCTTGGAAGGAATCGCCTCTACCCATCAGCCCTGTGGAGGCTGTGTGTGTGTAACCCCCACCGAGTCACCAACACACCAAGCTGCAGAAAATAGGCTTTAAAAGACCCATTTGGCAGGGAGGATTTGCCCTGAATCCGTGACCAGAGCTCACGGGATTGGTGGTTATCTGAGAACAGTTTTCATTGCTGTGTTTTTGATCCAGCTCTTGGTAAGGACTGGGGAACGCATCCTATGGAGGGTTTGACACTGGCTCCTTGGATGGGTTTTGCTGTGTCCCTGGCATGTTGTGCATTTCGGGGAAGGGAGGCAACGACTTCAGGCATGTGGCCAGATAAGCATGTTTAAGGAATTGCAAGACATTTAAAGCCTTGTTGGTATTTCTTTTTAACAGAAGAAACAGCTCTGGCTAGCTATATGGACCGTAGATTTAAAAATAGCTGGGTTCCTTCCTGTCTGAGGTAGAGAAAGATATAAGCTTGATTTATTGGCTGTCCAGTAGACTTTATATTCAATTTCCTCTTGTCACATTCCTATCAAGTAACTGCATGAGTCTAACAGAGACAGGCTGAGCCTTTATAGAATAAATACATTCATTTACATGATGAATACCTATATTCACATGAATAAAAGTCCCTCTTCAAACATTCCAGCAAATAAACACTGGCTAAATATTGTTAGCAGGAAAAAAGATGAAGATGTTTGAATTCTGTTGCAGTTTGTGAATATCTTTTCCTTGGCTCCATAGAGACGATGCACTGAAATGAATGTGCTGCCACATCACTGTTATGAGCTGTGCTCAATCTCTGCTGGGCTGAATGTAGAAGGGAATTTCCCACACGTGACGCTTCCCCTGAAAGCAGAGATTCATCCCATATTCAGACATTTCTATTCAGGCCATCGAGCAGAGGCAAACCCAAGAAACTCAGCTTTACATTTCCATGGGATCCAGTAGCTTTGCTTGCCAGGAAATGGTCCCGTGATCAGAATAATTCATACCAGCTTTTTAAACTCCCCCAAATGTCGAGTGTCAGGGTTCATTGCAGAAAACACCACCGACAGCAAACGGGCTTCACTTCTCTTAACTCATTCCCATGGAAAATAAAAAGGACCATAAAGCTTGCATTACATACACAAATTGCTATTACTTATCACCTTAACTGTATGTAAAGAAAAGACTTTGTTCTGAAAGTGACCTTTTGAAAATAAGGCTCGTGATCTTGCACGTGTTTGTGGAATTGTTGACATGAAATTTTTGCAGGAAGATAGATGCAAATGTATCCAGGGAAAAAATAGGAACCCAAACAAGAAAAGGCACTGTGGAAAAATGCCCTGCACACAAGAATACCAAGGAGTGAGAAGAAATGAAATACATTTAAGATTATGAAGAAATGTGTAGACATGGCACTTAGGGACATTGTTTAGTGGGCAATATTGGTGGTAAGTGGACGGTTGGATTAGATGATCTTAGAGGTCTTTTCCAACCTTAATAATTTTATGATGCAATGGAAAAGGGTTTAATTAGTGCCTGGGTTTTGTCTGATGCCTGGTGGAACAATGAGTGCAATCACTGTGGTGGCATCCAAGCTGAGCTCAGGACACAGCCCTGCACAAGGCTCCTTGCAGTGGTTAGCTCATGGCACCAACATGCAACCAGCTTGAATGGCGATGGTGAATTCAGAAACTACTTTCCCCTTGTTGTATTAAATACAAACATAGCTTTCTCTTAGGTTGCACATTCTCCTGTACAAGTATGTTATTTTAATTTCCCCCAAGAGCTAAAAAAAAGGAGGTTTTTTTTTCTGATTTGCTATACATAATGTGGGCCGGCAGTATGAGTGTAAGTGTTTTCTATTCATGGTTTTCTGAAGCTTTCTATTAGAAGTCTTTGAAATCCAACACCCTTCTTTTTATCATATATTACTTCCTCCCCTGGAACTATTCGTCTCAGTGTGGTGATCCCATTAGGCTTTTAACTTTCATATGAAAAAAAAAAAAAAAGAAAAAGTGATAAAAATGTATTGATGTTTGAACACTATCCAAAACAGTCAACTTCAAAAACAACACACACAAATTTTGTGAATGGAGAACAGGAGCTCAATTTGCTAGGAGGGGGAGCAGCTTTTTCATAGGCATTACTATGCTTTATGGACCATCTACTGTCTTTGGGTACAGCCAGTACCATTGGTGCTTGCAACAGCATTTAAAGCATAATCTACAAGGGGGTGAACCATGGGCTTGTGATGTGTAGTGTGTGTAGTAGTAGTGATGTAGTGTAGTAGTGTAGTAGTGATGTGTAGGTGTGATGATGCCTGTAGAATTACTTCTAGCAGTGGTCAAGGAGTACAGGAGATGTGTGGTTCTGGCTGTAAGCTTAATTGATGGCATCAAGGAGGAAGATATAGATTTGGAAGGCTTAAAGCTACTGTACGCAGTCAGCTCCTTACCCAGACTCCCAAAGGACCGGGTCAATGTGTTTGGGATGTGAATGGAGACTCCCAGGCAACAGGGATGAAGATGAGCAAAGGCAGAGGATTTAAGATGCCTCAGCTGAATTATCCTATCATATATTCATTATTGGACCACGCAGCTTTATGGTTTGAAGGTCATCTGTGCATCTGAAATGAGAGTAGCAGAGGACACATGTAGTTCTGGGCTGGAGATCCTTGTAATGGGTGATGATCCTAGGAAGACTTAAGGAATGTCTAAGTCCTATCTTAACCCATTACATCACCTGGTTTATGAATGCCAAAGTTGCCTTTTCATCTCATGGAGCATCTCTGGTCAATGCTGGTGTTCAGCAGTTTCACCAAGTCTGGCCAGAGCTAGGTTGCACTCACCTAGCTCAGTCCTAATGTACCCATATTATTTTATTTGATGTTGCAGGACTACCCAATACACACCAAGCAAGACTTGTTGGCCAGATAAATTCATTCCTTGCATCTGTTCTTGGATGGAACTTCATCCACACACTGCACGTTGATTTAATACATGTCTTTCATACACGTAACCTCTGCACCTGCAACAAAAATCATGTAAACAATTTCAGGGACAATTTTGAGAGAAACCAAGCTCAGAAACCTTAGATGTGATTTTATTACAGTGAAAAAGAACCGCTGGTGGCTGACATAATTCCAGGTGTTTGATCTGGCTTTTGAGCAATGAAACAGCCACGCTTGCAGAAGTAGTTGCAGCTTTTGTCCTAACAAATATGAAATGTCGTTCTCTGCCAGGTCAGTGCCAATCTTCTTCTGTTAAAATTATTCAAACATTTCTTGTTTTTTAACTCCTGTTTTCCTGGTGCTGTAAAAGAAAATGCGTATTTGGCAGGTATTGATGTTGAAAATCAATGGTAAAATTTCAGATTGTTGGTGAGAAAGCAGGGAAAGATAAAATTATGAAAGGAATTTCATATCCTAAATGCACAAACGAATCACATATAGTTGTGATCCAGGCCAGATCAATAATTATGACAAATCCTTCTACAACTCCACTAAGAAGTCTTTTATGGAGTAGTAGGAAGTTAATTCACATTCTGGACAACAATTCAATACAGTGCTTTCCAGCTCCTCTGACATATGGAATTCCACATGGGCTGCAATCAGATGTTCCCCAAATCACAGTTTTCCTTGCTTAACTCCTTGACAGTTTAACATAAACAAATACTGAATTCATTAAATTGCATTTTTTAAGCTTTCTAATTAACTGAAACAGCTGAAGTTTAAATCTTCAAACGTACGTTAAAGGCTTAATTTTCAAGACATAAACCACTGTAAGACCTGCAGATTATTAACTTTTGAGGTGTTCAGCAGAATACCTTGCCTTGTGCTGTTCTTCATGGTTCTGCAAAATGTAGACTTCAGGAATTCTAACATAAAGTAATTAACAAAGCAAAAACCACACCGTTTTTATAATGAAAAACATTACTGACTTGATTTGGAAACAAGAGCCTTTCTCTTATGAGCTCCACAGTTATTTCTCTCCAATCTTATGATACTACCTTCATTTTCAATTGAATGCTGTGCGGCTCTACTAACACCCTGTGCTTAAGTTCTGCTCATCAGAAAGTAGGCATGCCTGTGCTCTTGCACCCACATATTCTGGATGCAGTCTTGACCCCAGAGAAGGGAATGAGATTCTTTAGTCTGTTAGAGTCTCTTCATCTTTGCTATTATATGAAAAACTTGCTTCTGGAAGAATCTAGGCTTTAATTCTTTTGTACTCTTCAGTATCTTTTGTTATAGAGCAAGAATAGGGTAGATTGAGGGCTGGTAATATAGAATCATCCCTTGGACTATGTTATTCCTGAAGTGGAAGTAACCATGGCAGCAGCATCACATTAAATGGGGGCACACATAGCATCTATTTGATCTGAGGACCACACAGTCATGGCATCATTACAAAGACGCATATCAGAGCCAATGGAGGGGTGAAAGTCTTTACAGTTCTTCTCGTTCCACCAGGAATTAATGCAGTGGGGCCCATTTGGAAGAAAACTGCAAATGGAAGTAGTTGTGATGATTCTCTGCCATTTTGGCTGAACAGGGCCATGGTGAGTCTTGGTTTGCTCAGCACAAATTTGTTCACATCTCTCAAATGAGATAATGGATCTGACCCGGGCACCAGGTGCTTCATCCTGCCAGCGGGTTTATGTGCAAAGTGTGAAGAGAAGAGGAAATGACGGGAAGTGAAGTGCCATCAGCAAAACTTTCATGTGGGTTTTGTTCCCAGGAAACCACTTCCTCTGTTTGTATGGCTGGATCAGGGATGGGACTGCATGGGGACTCTGACTCTCAGCTAATTCAGCCAAGCCAGAAAAGCCATGGCACCCAACAAAAATTAAATGAGCCATTTCTTTCCTTGTTTGTTTACAGGGATTCTGCTGTCATAGAGCTTTTGTTTCATGGGAATTTTCCTCCCCTTGTATTTCCTTTCTTTCCGTCCTTTTATTATTTTTTTTTACTTCTATCAAAACTGATTACAGGAATAAATTCTCATGAACAGGGAACTGACACAGGGATTTGCATAGGAAGATCCTGGTAGCAGCAGTTTTTGCTAAAACTTGAGTAAGTGGAGTGATTCCTCAGTGAGCATCAACTTCAATGTTTGTGTATCTGTGGAAGATGGGGCACCAATTGAAGGCAAATAAGCAGCTCTCTGACGTTATCCTTTGTTCAGGTAAAAGTCTGTCATATAAATGGGCATTAACGTCTAACAGTGCTTGGAACCATGAGATGTGTTCCTCCCACTGAGCTCTCTCATGAGTGTGTTTTTGTGTTCTTCTCTTGGCCAACTGACTCTCCAAACCTTTGAGGACTCTGACAACAGAGAGGCTCGATTTGGTATAATATGATTTTCAACACTCAGCTTCTTCAGAACAGCACATTCTCATGATACGACTCTCTTTAAGCACACATTATGGGAAATTTTGACTACCACCACACTGTGATGATACAAGGACCACAAAAGCCAAAGGAAAAAAAATATATTACTGGCTTTATTTCTTATGTGTAGGCATAGACACAATGAAGACTATAAGCATATGCTTAACTCTGAGCTTGGGAGTGGTTTCATTCAAATATAAAGGATTTCAGCTTGTTAAACCTTTGCATCTGTCTATAGGCTTTGCTAAGTCAGCACTCTGTGCCATTTGGAGTTGATGATCCTTATGGGTCCCTTCCAACTTGGGATATTCTATGATTCTGTGATTTGAGAGGCAGTGATATTTGTGTACTACAGAGTGGCAAAATGGAGGCTGGGGTGAGCTGGTTCCAAGCACTGATCACTGTTTGGTGAGAAGTTGATTAACACTAGTGCATTTTCTATTGCAGAGAAACCTTGGGTGAAATAGCTCTGTCATCTCCCAAAAACTGAGGGCTGTGGAGGGCTGGGAGCTGCTGGCTTCCCATGCTGACAGAGCACTCAGCCCTAAACTGGTGGCATAGCTCAGCACAAAATTGTTGGGAGTGGGAAAGGAGGTTGTGGTGACACGGTATCACCTGCCAGCTTGCAAAAGGGAAAACTAAGCCAAGCTGAGTCCCAGAGATGAAGGCTGAGCAAAGTTAGTCACCCGTAACAGGAGCATCCCAGATAAACACATCCGTGTTTTTTGTTCCTCTGTTTGTTGGCGGTATGCTGACTGGATGGGCAGACTGGTGTATCCTCCCCAGAGCTCACCATGCTCAGGATCTGGATTGGGGTTAGAAGTAAGATCTTAAGTCAAACAGCAGTCATTGGGAAAATCTGTGCTAGGGAGAATGTAGGGACACTGTGAGAGCAGCCACAGCCCTCTTCAGCCAAGAGGGAAGGTAATGTGGAAGGAACAACCAGGACCTGAGATTGCATCAAGCTACTTGACTTACTGTTCTGTCCTGTGCCTCCCTTCCTTCTCTTGTTCCTCTCCATGGGGATACATCTTAGTGAGAGAGCAGACAATAACTGCCAGCAGCTCTTTATACCAGATTTAACTTCTATTTGTGTCCAGGTTTATTGGCATGTCAATAACTATGTCCCCAGTCTCCATTTGAACAAATTCAATTACAAACTGCTTCTTCAGGTGTTTTGCTGGGCAATCTGATTGCAAACAAATAAGCATGGTAGAGCAGGTTGTGTTCCTCCATTGGAAGAATAATTGCAATGAAGGGTGGAATATTTTATTTCCCTGAAAATATGCTGATATAATGTGGGAAAGTAGAACTCTTGCTATAGTAAAGCCCAAATCAAAGCATCAAAGCTGGTGAAATCAGAGTGGCCTTGGAAACCAGGGGTGGTGGTGTATGCAGGTCTCCAGCATTGCCCACTCTCAGAACTGTTTCCCTTGCTCCTTCACTGCTGTGTGGAGGAACATTTCCTCATCCTTGGGACAGCAAAATTTGGTTTTTCTCCACTTCTGGGAAGCCCCGAGCTGGCTCTGATGTCTGTGGCTGGAAAAGTATCTCAGGAGGCCCATGGGCTGTTTGTTGAGCATCCAATGGGACCTTTCCTCAGAGTGAGACAGACTCATTCCTTATTTTCCACAGTTTGCTTGGTGATTGTTTAGTCTGGTACTGCTGTGCAGAGTCACTGATAAAATTTGGAGATTAGAAACAAAAGAGTGCCAAGAAGACAGCTCTGACTTTCCCTACCACCCACCAAACCTCCCCGCAGCCATTCTGCCCACAAAACAGGTTTGGTTTTGTCACAAATCGCTGCAGGAATAGTGAAGATGCTGAGCCAAAGAAAAGATGTAAAACCTCTGCTTGCTTTAAGGTGAAAACAAAATTTCATGCAACTCCCTGCTCGTGTTATGCCTGTAAGGGTGGAGGTGTCCTGGGTGAGGCTGCTCTGGTGAGGGCTGATGATTTTGCTAAGAAGAACAGATCAGGCATAATTGCACAAATTGGCCCTGACTTCTGGCTCCATCCCATCTCCTGTTTGTTGGAGAGGTTTGGATCAGGACCAGCATCACAGGCTGAGGTCCCTTCATGCAAGGTGAGCATGGGGTTTGTTCTGTGAGTGTGTGCCACCTGTAGGCCGTCAGGTGTTTTGGTGAGAAAATGAACGGTGGGAGTTTTTGCCACCCAAAGCTGTGTATTGATGCAAATAAGAGGAAAGCCAAGATAATTTGCATGATACAATTAATTATTTATCAATAATAACTTTTCGTTCCAAGAGGCACAACGTGCATTAGAAGAAACAGGTAAAAAAGTGTTAGCCAAAGCTCTCAATATCATGCTTGATTCACATTTGCTTAGACGGGTCTTTCTCTCCTTTGTTATGAAACTGTAGTTTGGTGTATAGGAAGCAAATGAATGTTTTTCGCCTGTAGGCTTGGCCCAAACTCACCCAAGTCACCAAAACTGCCAGTGACCACTTTGTAAAGGTCTACAACACAGCCTCCAGGTATAATGCGCGTTCTATGTACTGAAGATCTGCCTGCTTCAAATTATGGATGGATGCTTTTGTTTTCTCACGTGTCAGTGAAACAAACATCGCATGGACTTTTGCACAGGAGAAAAGTCAGGGAGGACTGAAAGCAAGAGGATGGAGAAAGTGATTAGGTTGGAAAGCAAAATCAGTCAGCCCCTTTCTACAGAACTTTTAGCAGCTCTGACTCTCAAAATCTCCTCTAAAAAGAAAATGAAACCACCAGTGAGCCCCAAAGAATAGATAATAAATGCCTGCAGCTTTGAACTGTGGAGCATTCTGGGGAGATGATGACTTCTTTGGCTCATGCATAGGCTCTGAAAAGCATGTGGGGTGTCCCAACAATTTCTACCTTCATTAAGAAACCATATGCCTTGCTGCAGCAGTTTTGTGAAACCGCGAATAAAATGTAATGGGTTCAGCATTTTCATATCATTCTAATTTTCTGAGCTGATATTTGAGATAAAAGACAAAGCCTGCCTTGGTTTCAGTTCAGAGGACGCTCTGTACTATGGCTTCACTTTTCTGAAATACTGATCAAAGCGGAGCTGTGAAATCTTACTATCCCATTGCTAACTGCACTGTTGACTTTGTGCATACTTCCAAAATCCCTGCTTCCCCTTAGACCTTTTGACCACCTTTTGAAAAAAAAGAAAAAGAAAGGATATTTGCATTTGGTGCCGTACTTTTTTGCTAGAAAGTCTTACTAGGGAGCCGAAACATGATTTTCCTGTCCTATAATTAAAAGAATAAACCTTTTCTATGATACCTCCGAGCTTGCTCTGCTCTGAAACACGTGTGATATCATTTTGCCTACTGTGAGGGATGCAGTTCATTAACCTTGGAGGCATCCCCCCTCATCAAAGAAAGAAAGAAAATGACTTGCAAGTTTTCCCCCCAGATTCTCCGATTATATTAATCCCAGAAGATCTGAACTTCATTTTCTTTCCATCTGGGACAGGAATCCAGCAGGGAGAAGTTCAGGGTACCCGAATGTTTCCATAACTGTCTCAAATAACTTTATGCGTTTCAGCTCGGCAGCTGTGTAACCAAGTGTGGGGCTCTCTGTCAGGTCCAACTTGTTCCCTTTCCCTTTTCCATCCCCATCTGCTTTCCCATCCCCATCCCCATTCCCATTCCTTGGTTCCCCTGAGGGCTGAAGGCTGATGGGACCCCTCATCCATTACCTAGTGTCAATTGGGTGGTGATGCTTCAAGTCACGTTTTCCCCCAAAGCTTTCTCCCTCTACAATTTAACTTTTAAATAAAGGAAGAACAGAGACGTGATGGTGGTGGGGTGGCACTGAGTCAGTCATGCTGAAGAAGTGCTCATCTGTGAATGTGGCCCTCAGGCCACTTCCCGGCAGGGAAGGGACCAGCGGGACCAGTAAAATAGAGGGTGGTTTGAGGTGAGGCTAAAAGGATCCTGCTGCTCTTAGGATGGTTCGTGCTGTGGCCAAGGGGATTGCAGACCTACAAGAATCTGTAATTTTCATTTCAGCAAACATGGCACCCTGGGGACACCCACGTGGATGGGGGTGATTCAGGAGCTTGTGTGCCTCAGAGCTGGGCAGCATCCATGAGCTGTGTAGGGTCTAATGTTGAGATGGAGCATCACACATGGCGGTACCCGCAGCTGGGCACCCAGAGGCCAACACTGCTTTGCATGTTCCTGCGGTCTCTGAACACCAGCCTTGAAGTCAGCCTTCTCTTCTGAAGGAAAAAATAGTAGTCTTGACATTCCAAGAAATCCCAAAAGGAAAAATACTGAAAATTAAATGGGTTGGGCTCCGTCCAACTCACTTACTCATGGGAGATAAATGATTTCGTATGCTAATGACCATTCCCTCAAATCTTTGACATTTTCTTACAATGTACTTAAGTACAGTTTGTTTTGCTTTCTGTCTCCACAACAATTACAAAGATTTATATTTTATTGCTCCGGTTCAGTGTGCCAGGACCACACTTCCTTTCCTTTTTAAAGGCACAGCAATATTGTCTGGTGCGGCGTGCAACGGAGCTTTCTGAATAGCTAAAATGAAAATAAACAAGGCTGAACTTATCTTCTGGAAGAGGGCAGACACTTTCGCTAGGCACAGCAAAGCCAATAAAGGCTTCTGGCTCTTTTCTCCTCGACAGATCAGTACACACAGAATCAGCAGCAGTTCATAAGCAAGACAACTCTGTCACCTTTTGCGATAGCATAAAATTAATTCCCTCCTCTAATGCGATTAAGAACAGCTAAAACCTAACCACCTTTACAGGCGCTTCTGGTAGTAAGGAGTAATTTCTTCGACCTACCATTTGGCAAAGGGATGTGTGTGCTTTGCAGAGGTGCAAGCTGGGGGAAGAATGAAGTCTCCCTGGACGCAGGACACATTAGCACAAATGAGGATTGTTTTCTCTGACACCTTTCCCTGCCTCCCAGCCCTCAGCATGACTCAGATCCCCATTGGGAAAGAACAACAGAGCAGCTCCAGTTGGCTTTGCCAACCAGGACGCCGGTGCTAAATTCGCATTGCCGGGTGAAGCCTGCAGGGAACAGAGCTGAGGTCACTGCGTTTCAGGCTGGAAACCAGATAGCCCTGGGATGCAATGGCACTTTGCCCACGGTTGGCTCTTCCCATCACCCTGTCTCCACCACATCTGAGCAGCTCAGCATCATGAGAGGGGCTGAGTCCCCTGATGCCCTCTCCTCGCCACTAATCAGCCCTCTGCCGCGCTCTTCTTCTCTTATGCCTCTTGAATCCCCACGTAGCCCACCAGTGGGGTGGTCAGAGCCATCCTGCTCACCCCGCAGCTCACTGTTGACCGTGGGAGCGATGCAACTCTGCTGCAATGCAAATCTGGCGAGGGACGGCGGTGTGTGCGTGTGAATTGGCTCCGCCGCGCGGCTCCAGCCAAAAGAAGGGCTTCTGGCGGTGACCTCACGGCAGGTTGGATCCAGTCTTGTTTGTACAGACAGAGGGAGAATCCACTGATTGTGGCTTTCTTGGGAGTCGTTTGCAGTCCATGAGTAATGTGGACCACAAGATGAAAAAATAAAAAGGAGGCTTAAAAAGGAAAGGCGAAAAGAAGACATTATAATCAGTGTTTTCCACTATGTGCTATGAGCATCTTAAACAGCTCCGTTGCCAGAAGGCTCTGTTCAAATAATCTGTAACAGTTTGGAAGAGTCTTGCATAAACTGATGTCCAGAAACACCTAACTCATCCACGTGGGTTTCGTCAGGACAGTGATGACAATCAGCAGTGTCTGCAGCCCATGACACACTTTTCCCCTCTCATTTAAACAGCTGAAAGCAGTGCATGAGCACAGGCAACAGCTGGGAAACTTCCACAGCTGGCTGCTTTTCTTTCTAAATTCATTATTATCCCCCAGCCTAAATATACAGTATTTAGGTGAATAGTGGATGTATATATAGGTGTATTAAACATCATACTGAAAATAAAATTTCCTGTGTCACTTCAATTCTTTTTGACTTATGATCTTTTTTTTTTTTTTTTTTTTTTTTTGATTGTAATTGATTTTGATTGCACTCAGAACTCAAAAATCCAGATTTGGATTCCCAGCCCTTTCCATTGGCTTCCTGTGTGACCTTGAGAAAGTCTCCCTGTGCTTCCGTTTGTCACTCAATAAGTTGGAAAAAGGAAATCATAGCACGAGATATTCTTTTGTGGGATGCAAAAGGCAGTTTTTTTTTTTTTTTTTTTTTTTTTTTTTTGCCAGAATTCAAATGAGAAAAATTGCTGATCACTTCCATGGCTGATGAAAGAGGAGAGGGATGCCATGAAGAATGCTGTCAAAACTTTAATACTTTCCAGTGGTAATGAAGATATTTTAAGATATTTTCATTTTCTCAGCACATCAATCTTGAAAAACTATCTTCAGCTCATTTTCAGGGCTCATCCATCCCTCGACAGGGGATTCTTATGGATGGATTTGCTCCCAGGTGCACTGTGGACAGAATCCCCCAAGCCTCATGGACTTGACCTGGATGGTGCTGGGAGGTTCGATGGTGATGCTGCAGGACTCAAATGATGTAGCTGCTGCTCCCATTCCCCATCCTCCCCTTGGAAGGAGCATGGCCAGGCCACCCATGTGGGCAGCACTGCCATTTAAAAGAACAATAAAGGCTGAGCTCCTAATCCCAAAGGGAAAACCTACACTGGTAGAGCTTTCCTAAAAATATGGATTGTGAAAGTGCATCCATTTCTATTGTGTTGATGAAACATTGTGTTAACTGAACTTAATCAAATGCACATTCTTTGCTTTTGTGGATGAAATTCTCTGGCCTGTGTTACCCAGGTCAAACCAGATGATCTAATGGTCCCGTTGGCCTTAAAATTCTCTTAAACAATGAAACATGGGTTTCATTAATGTAGCCAGACATTTGGAAGAGTGAAATATGAGCTGTGCGTATTCTAATAATATATCTTTCAGATTTCTATGGCATTTGTCCATCTTTTTGCCAGACTGCAGTCTGTGAAGCAAAGTAATGCCCAGATCTCTCCTTTGGAAATGAACTCCTCCCGAGCCAGCTGTGCCTGTTGCAGGGCAGATCTGGGTATCCTCTTGCAGACCATTTGCCATACAAAAGCAAGTCTCTGTGGGACATCATTCTCCATTCCCCCACAAAACTCCCACTGCTTGTGATATGCATTGCATCAAAAATCCCCCAAGTCATCTTCCATTGCAAAGCTTTCTTTCCTCTCTGCATTGGTCAGCTCTGACTTCAAGACCGGATGACTCCTTGTGTTCCAATCCCAATGTGTTTGCTTGCATCTAAGAAAGCGCTCTGGCTTCTCCAACATCCATACCCTCTACAGAACAAGGGAAGGGAAGGAGAAAAGGTGGTTGCAGCTTGGCACATGTAGGGTTAAGCAAGAAAACATTCAGCAGTGAGTGCCACCAGCAACAGATGGCAGCAGGGGACATTGCAGCGTCACCTCGGGGCTGCAAGCAGCCACATCCGCATGAATCAGGCTGCTTCGTCCAACTCCATCCTCTCCTGACATCCCCTCTTAATGCCTGTGGATGTTCACAGCCGCTGCGGAGAGCGTTCCAGCATCCCAGAATCGTGCAATTTGTGTGAAAGACCGAGGGAAAAACAAAAAGGCTCGGAAGGATCTCATTGCAGGAATCCACCCCCTGCCCAAGCTGTGATTACAGACAATACCTTCCCTATTTCTCAAAGGAGAATGATATATCCTTCCCAAGTGAAGCCCATGGCGGCCGTCCTGCTTGTGGCCGCGCTGGGTATGCAATGATGTCATTTCAGAGAAGGACTCAAGGATTAACTTCAGTTTGGGGGGGGGGGGGCTCAGCTGTTTTGGTGCTTTTTAAACTTTGCCTTCATTTCCTGTTTTTTTTTTTTTTTTTTTTTTTTTAAATTGCATTCAATATTCACCCAGAGATGTTTCCAAACCCCATCCCTCCCTCTGTTCCCCTCAATTCCCCAGTCCCAGTTGCCCCATTGGCTTTGAGCGCTGGATCCTTACTGGGAAATGGGCAGGTCATGAGGTTTACTGTCAGCCACAGAGACCTCTTTGGCCACCGCGTGAATCACCCTGGGGAGAGTCTCATTTTCTGTACCACCTCCCGAAATGTCAGGGAAAAATAAAACCCACTGTGTGACTGCAATGAGGCATATTCTGGTCCTGTTTATTTTGTAGGCAAACAGCCACTACCAGCAAGCAGCGTTTGCTATAGGTTCCAAAAATCTCCTTTACCAAGGATATTGTATGTAGAGGAGAACTGCCAAATTCTCCAGGCTGGAATGTCTGTTTTCCAGGGAACAGGCTTTTTTGGCAAGTCTTGGGCAATCCAGGTTCAGGTGGCAACTAAGTTTGAAAGCAATAGAAAGTCCCCAGGTGCATGGGATGGGCAACATTGCTGCACCAGGAGGAATCAGATGCAAAGCAAATCTTGAATGTGTGGCCCCCGCTCATGAATGTTATTCTGAAGTCAGAACCACCCCCATCTTGGCCCCATGCCCAAAGCCCCTTTTGGCTTATCACTCAGCCAAGGCAGTCAATCAACGCCTGGAGTTTCCATCTCCGAGGATGGGCTGCAGGAAGCCTGAATCTGTCACTTCTTTCCTCTGCCTCATTAGATCCTGTGTTTCACAGGATGCTGAAATCAAGGCACCGTGTGCTTGCGGACAGATAAATCAGTTCAGACCACCACATAATGGAAATCAAACACAGGCTCCTAGCTGTGTGTCTTATGTTTGCATGCTCCATTCTTCATCGGGCAAGTGCAATAATTCAGATGATGTTTTAAAAAATCACCAACTCGCTCTTTAAAAGGCCTCTTGAGTGCAAGACTTTTGTCATGAATGCAGCTTGCTGAGTTGTAGCTCTGTGGTCTGATCAACAGGACAAACTTTGAATTAGGACAGCAGGATAAGGCATTTCCCACCTCACCGCAGAGCTTTGGCTGACACATTTCTGCAGCTGAAGGCCCAATTTCTATAAGGATTCAAATTCTATAGGATTCAAAGTCAGCCACCAAAACCCTCCTGCATCTTTCAGACAAGAGCTGGCCTGATTTTCAGAATGTTAGATGACTTTGGGTACATTTAGTTAATGTTGGTACATATCTGCAAGCTGAGGTTTGTTTGGGTGGACTCAACTTCATCAGCTGAACCCAAATTAAATGATTTCATTGCTCTGGGTCGGAACAAAACATCAACACCAGCGACCCATTTCTGATGGTGGCCCGTAAGGGATGTATAAGAAAACACTAAGAATAGGGCAAATGGGTAACGTTTTCTCCTTGAATCCTCTCACAGCCTCCAAAATTACGGCTTGTATGTGGTCCTGTGTGTTCAGCCTCCTTCTGTTGGCCTGACCGTGTAGTTGGGGCTGTCTGCTCTCCTCTCTATGATTTCAGAGACGTTGCTCCGTGTGCTGCTATCAGGAGCAGAGATCTCCGCTGCGGTCTCTCCATGAGCTCATCGACACATTTACACTTATGTTACCGGATTTCTTCGACACAGTCAGTCAATCGGCAAAGTCTCAGTTCTCACACAGGGGAATGACAATTGCAGTAGTAATTTTACAGGTATTTTTCATCTTCAAGAAGCCAAGTTATTTTTAAAGCAGCGACATCAAGGGGATGTTTGTCTAAAAAATTTTAACTGAAGGAGCTGCCCGTTTGGACACTTTATGTTTCCTTTTAAGTCCAGACCAATTTTATTTTTTTTTGCTCTTTCAGGCTGTTTTCTGTGCTAGCTGTTGCTGTGTAACTCCTTTTCCTCTTCCCCATAAATGCTGGGTACCTTATAGACCAATAAGCCACAATTGGGAATGCATTCAGAGACCATTAGTACAGGAAGCCGGGTCAAATCCAAAAAAACCATGAACCAGTAAGTTTGAAAACACCGTATGAATGGTCTTTTCATAGCTTTGCTTTCAGGTGGAGTTTGTTTTTGGATTAAAGGAGTTTATTCAGGTATTCACAAATATCCAAGCTCTCTGAACTGGCTGGAATGTGGAAACCTCCAAGTCATAATCAATTGCCTTAAAAGGGATTGGCATGTTCTAACCAGGGAATAGAGGGATGAAAGAGTCATAATTAGGTGCCACGCCTTCAAAATGGGATGAAAGACCAAAAACATCCTCAAAGGCGCAAGCAAAAATGAAAATCTCAGATCACCTCTTTATTTGTGATCAAGAATTTCTAAAAGCATCCATTTCATATATTTTGTGTGTACTGAAATCCCACATCATTTTTTTTTTTTTTTTCCCCTTTGCACGTTTGGCTGGGGAAGTAAGAGGAAAAGAAAAGCACAACTGAGAAGTGACAGAGCCTTGTTCTCTTCCATCTTGGGGGCTGAAATAACTGCTGCATCATGAATAGTAGAAAATACCCAGGATGGGAGCTGATGGTTGAGCTGTGATGCCATTCCGGCCAGTCTAAATGGCTTTAAGGTTCAGCTTGGATATTAGGAAAAGTTTCTTCTCTGAAGGGGTGAGGAGGCATTGGCACAGCTGCCCAGGGAGGTGAGGGAGTCAAGATCCCTGAAGGTGTTCAGGAGCATGGGGATATGGCACTGACAGACGTGGGATGGGTTATGGTTGGACTTGATGACCTTCGCAGTCTTTTCCAACCTTTATGATTCTATGATTTTGAACAGAAGCCACATCTTCCTTTCTTTAGGGTTAACCCAGGTCGTTTGTGGAGGCGCAATTTGCAGCCCAGCTGCTAACCATTGTCTCCACGAAGCAGCTGAAAATGGGGGTTTAGAATATGTTTGTGTGGCTGTGAGCTGAACACAGAGGAGTCTGATCTTTTAGCGCTATTTGGGATCAGCTTATTGCAAACTTCAGCTGCTTCATGCTCTTGTTAATTGGAGGCAATTGTTTCCCAGCTCAGTGTTAAAAGAAATGGAAGGTTATTGGGAACTGGCAAGTTTTCTGGAAATAAGTGAAACCTTCTTCCTTTCTCATTCTGAGCACAGCTATGCACATGCATTATAAACAGCAAATATAAAAGAGGAAAATCTGCATTTTATACATCCTGAAGCACTTGAATCTCTGGGTTCTTTGTATTTAGAGAAACGTTCAGTGTGTCTTTAGACATCCTTCACAATAAAATCCATCCCCAATTTCATATTACAGCAGCAAATATTTGACCTTTATATAATATAGGTACCTTAACTATCATTTTTTTCTCCCTTTTGCAGTCCCAACCATCTCACATCTCGCAGAGATTTTGCTGAACCTTGTTCCCTCAAAGCACTTGCATAAACTGTGTCCTTTTCCCTTCTGCAGGTGCACAGCCGCACATAGAAGAGCTTCTGGATTGAAGCACAGCCTTGAAATTGGCTTTAAGTGTGGACTGACATTGGCAAGTGAGCAAGATTTGGAAGAATGTTCTTGTTGAAATTAATACAACAGAACAGAACTTGTGCTTTCTTGTGCAAAAGTTTTCTTCTATAAAATGCTGACCCAAAGTCCAACTGAAACCAACGATAGTTAATGTCATGTCAACAGTTCTGGGGGGGCAGCTGGCCAACAGTTTTTGACGGAGCAATTTTCCATCCACACTGAAAAGTTGTCTGAATTATGTATGAAACGCAGTAATTGGGGAGAAGCTTAGAACTTACAAAAAGGTGAGATGAGGAGTGCTGCCTTCCTAATTTCTTTTTAATAACGGTTAGTCATTTTAATTTAGTGCCATAGAATGTTTCAATTTTTATGTCCTTCCTTTGACTCGTTTGGGTGAAGTAGTCCATAATATTTAAAAGTGTATTATTTTTACATTATGTTACAAGTTCCCAGGGCCAGTGCTGGCGTGCAGGGTGGAAACATGTCCCTTCCACTCCTCTTCATCCTTTGGTTTCCATCAGCTTGTTGCTGTTGCAGACAACCCTCCTGCCTCTCTTGCTGGGACTTTTGAAAAGATTTCTCTTGGAGATGCTCTGCTGCACAATTCCAAGGCCCAGCTGTGGGCTATAGTGCCAAGCTTGGACACAAGTGCTGCAACCACAGATGGTCCTGTGCTGGCTGAAGGAGTTGCTTTCCATCCAGTCCTGCTGTCGTAGCCACAACAACCATGCATAAGTTGGCTTGTTGCTTGTCCCCCTTCTTCCCACACCACCATGGTGCAAGGTCCTACTTTCTATGTCTGCTATTTATCTACCGGCTTGCTCCTGCTTTACCACTGGGTTTTCCATGCAGTGGGAACTATGTGTTGTCCAGCACACATACCCCAAAGCATTCAGCTATCCAGAGATGAGCTGGAAAAGGATGAATTCTCAAATCACTTTGCTACTGATGAAATCTTTCCATATTCTTCCCTGACCTCTTTGCTGCCTTTTAGACTTTTTCTCTCCATATTTTTTCCTAATTTTGAGGGGGAAAGCACCTAGTTTTCTGTCCAAACTGCCAGTGACTCGCCAGCTTTCACAGCCCCGTATATTAACTGCTGAGATCATAGCCGTGTTGAAAAGTCCGGGCTCTATTTGGAGGCTGCCTATTTCTGATTTTTGTGTGCTACTAAGTTTAGGAAATGCCTTGCTCAGCCCTTCTAGCCTCGCTGTTACTTCCTTCATGGGTCGGCCGGCCAATACTGCTCTGCCCAGGGAGGTGAACGTGTTGGCATTTCCTGCTGCACAGGAAGTTCTTATTTCTGAAGCTCTTTTGCTCTCCCAGGAGCTCCAATTCTGGGAGTTGTCACTGTGTTCTGGGGTAATTTTGATTCTCTAACAGCGAGGTGAATTGTCTGGTTGTACAAAGAACTTATTCAAGATAAAAACACCGTGCTTAAATAGCAGCTTAGGTTGGATTAGGGAATAGATGGTGAAAAACAAAGGCATGCATTTTGTCTTGGAAGTAAAAATAAACTTGGGTGAAGGCTGACTGTGCATTGCCTGCTCTAATGCTGCTAGCTTTTCTACACCGATAGTGGTTATATGAGTCCCTGAATGCAAGGGTTGAGTTTGTCCTCATTTCAAGAAGAATTGGCAAAGCAATCATGCTTCATGAAACAGAAAACCAGAAAACCAAACGAAACCTGAAAGGCTGGCCAGTCATCTTCCATAGGC
The DNA here is from genome assembly GCF_023343835.1 of Lagopus muta. Taxonomy (NCBI): domain Eukaryota; kingdom Metazoa; phylum Chordata; class Aves; order Galliformes; family Phasianidae; genus Lagopus; species Lagopus muta. Next base: position 2,583,181 of record NC_064444.1, read on the forward strand.
TGGTGGTACACAGAGAGCTGCACAAGATTTGAATGAAGCAAGGGGGCTACAAGACATGATGGAAAAGGTCCTGACATTTGGCTGCCAACAGGTTTACAATAGCAGGTCAGTGTTCAGTGGGTTTTTGTGATAATCTCAAAATTAAAAAAAAACAATGGATCAAAGAAAGACTAAGACTCTAAACCACTTAAACAGGGAGGAGGAGAAGGATTTCTTGTAATTAAAGACCAATCAGACCCCTGGATCTGAATAAAAAGAAAGTGAGTAGGTGAAGAAATAAGACAAAAAGCAATTAAGCTCCCCTTGATGACAGACTTGCTTTAACTGCTGAGGAAAAGAAGGGGTTTATTGATTGAAAACAGTTACGTCTGGGGGACTTGGTTCTCACCTCTTCTGCCTTGTTACAGCTTGACTCACAATGGAGGCCTCCATCTGTCATCTCATCTCAACAAATCATAACCAATCTCAGAACTGGGCTATAGGGAATGCCAGCCCCTCGTGATCAGCACTGCAGCCATAAAAGTCAATGAATGAATAACTGCATGGCTTATGAGTGAATAACGGCACGGTTTGTACATGCATTCTTTTCTGGTACCATGGGGTACAAAGGCAGCTGGAGCGGTTTGCAGATGAAAAGACATCTCAGAAATCTTGCAGAAAGTTGGTTCAGCAAGTGAGTATTGGATCCTTGAAGGTGGAAAGAGAAGGGAGCTCAGCAAACTGCATACACTTCTCAACTTATCAGAGCTGCGCCCTTCTCTGCTCCAAATATAATTTGAGTGCAAAGTTGCAGCAAATGGGTGTGCAAACAGCAGGAGACAACTGTAATGTGAAAATAGCCATACAGTTACCTACAGAGCCATTGAGCATTCAGTCCATGTGTTAGCTGGGCAGACGGAGTAATTATATGCACTGATATGGGGAACCAGCTATGCAAGCAGGGTTTTTCTTTTAATGCAGACCAATGGCTTCCTGTTTTGGAAATCTTGCGTTTTCAGTGCACAAATGCATAGTTTTGTGTGTGCATAATTTGTGGCTGTAATTTTAGAGGCTCATTAAATAACTTGGCTGTGGAAATCAAATTGCCTTTCATCAAAATCCAGCAAGAGCTGAACTAGTTCTGTCCATCACAGCAGCCCTTCTGGTCTTCGTTATGTGGCTGAAAAGTACAGATGCAAATGGGGCTCCTGTAGCTCTAAAGGGAGAGTCAGGGACTGGAGCAGAAGGAATGGTGCTGGCGGCTGAATTTCAATAGTAAGCTGGGAGAAATCAGAGCTTCTCAGTTTTTCTGCTAAGGTAAGAAAGCATGCACGGTGCTGCACAAGCCCACAGAATATCCTCATGAGCCCCTACGGTGCCCTGTGCTGGTTGGTACCCAAAAGCATCATCCAGTGTAGCATGGAGAAGAGTATTTGGGTTTTAATCATTAAATGCAATAGTTCAGTCTTTCAAATTATTCACATTCTGCTCCTCGTTAGTTATATTCATGCTGATATGAAAGGAAATACAAGGCTGGAGAGGATATTTTCTCAGTGCTACTGCAGTTTTTCATGGTTTGTATCCCAAATTCTTGCAGCCAAAAAAATTGGACATTTTCTAGGGCCTTATCTCTGTTCTGCCCCAGAACAGGCAATGCGCAAACTCCTTCCCTCCAGAGACCTCCCTTGTGTAACTGTGTTTGCTGGGAGGAAAGAGCGGGTTCAAAGACGCATTGGAAAAGAGAGAAAAACGAGAAGTGATTTCAAAAGGCCCAATGCCCAAAAGAAACGTTTAAAAAAGGGAGACAAATAAAGAGATAAGACAGATGCTGCTTCCTGTGGAACGGGAGACGGCTCTTTGGCAGCTGATGAAGAAGAGGTGGGATTCCCCCTTCCTCTGATCCCTTCCATTTGGGGTTTCAGGTGTCTTCTTCAGAAACCCAAAGGTCACGCAGGGGACAATCTGCTCACCAGAAGGGCCATCGGGCTGCCAACATGTCAGCAATTCAAAGACCGCTGACAGAGATAAGAATGCAGGAGAGGTGTAACTTAAGTGTCATCTTATAGCTACTGGGAGCTCGGATACACTTCAAAGGCGAGCGCAGCCACTCCATGAGTGGGGACCAAACAGGCTGGGAAGTGCAGTTGGGACTTATCGTGTTCCACCAAGAAAGTGTGAAAACGGGCAGGAGGGACTCTCACACTGCAAGGTAAATGGCAGTGGCTCAAAGAACTCCTCCACTGTTTAGTAAATCTGTGTTAAAAATCCTCTGAGGATTAGATGCCCAGCTTGCCACGGCACAGCAACACAAATCTCCATCGCAAAAAATGAAGTGCACCAAGGGAGGCAGCCAAGGAATATTCAAGATGGGGTAGGAGCTCACCAGGGTGCCTTCTTCGATCAGTACCAGCAGGCTGAGTGCAGTAGTGTTTCTTGTCTCCCTGATGAGGCACTGCAGCTGATGGCATTATGGAGAACAAGACAGATTGGTCTTGTTGGTGGCCAGTCACTAGCCTTAAGTCAGAGGAATGTTACCTCCTGTCATCACATGCCTAAAGTCTTATTTTATTCCTGCCTTTTCTTCTTATTATTATTTCTTAATTTCCTCATATGTGCCAACTACACCCCTCAGCATCTGCACAATACCCCTGGATTCTTCCAAACAGCAAAGGAAGCAGAAATGGCTCCAAACTTTTATCTATGCTTTCAAAAGGATGCAAATCAGGAAACTCAACCTTAAAAGCTTGGGCTGGAAAGAGCATCCTCCCCATTGCAAAACATTTCACCTTTAATATATTCAAACCAGCCTATGAGACCACTTCTCTTGCCAAGACAACTTTTCCTCATTAACTGTTGGGTTCCAGAAACCTCTTGGCTTTCTCTGAACTTTTCAGCACCAAAGCAGAATACTAATGTCCAGATCACATAGATGAGAAATTAAATCATGTTTCAATATCTTGGCAGATTCTAAGTACTCCTAAGAGGGAGAGAACCCTAGAAAAAAACATCACTGTGCTGTGAAAGCAACCTGCAAAGGGAAAATCCTCATGAGTGCCTGTCTTCAAGCGCAGGTTGAGTTTACACCTGCCCCATCAGTTTTAATTTAAGTTGATGCTCTCAGCTGGGAACTGTGCTGATTACCAAGGCCCTGTGGGATCTAGGTGGGATTGCTAATCATTGCCCTGGTTTGGGGGTAATATTTGATTGCTGGTGATGGGAGTGAGGTCAGACCTGGGCTTCTCATTACCATGTGCTCAGGCATGCTACGAAAATGGAGAGGAAACAGCCTTCCCATCCTGCAAGCAATCTATTCACACTGGCACATACATGTCACTTTGAATTTTATTTTTGTAGTATGAGAGGTAAGGTGAGGGAGGAAGGGCCTAAATGGCTAAAACATCATCTCTAACTCCTTACTTAGATACCTCCATCAGCTGCTTTATCTTGCTAATGGGCCTTTAATAGAGACCTGTGCACAGATTAAGGCACACACTTAAAGCAGCTAATCCTAAACATTTAGGCAAAGCTTCCCTATGCCTCAGTTTCCCCACTGGGAAAAATAAGGCAATAACATCAGTTAGTGATGGGGAGGTGCTATGCAAATGCAGTGATGGCCATGCTGGAGGAGGGAGCCTGAGGAAAGGGGCAGGGTAGGAAGCTGTGGGAAGCCTGAATTTAATCTGCTCTGTCTGTGAGTCACAGCCTGAAATCTTCACTTCTTCCAAGGCTTTTGCACTGCTGCCACGTTGGCCCTCATCTCTTTGACACAAATTAATGGATTGGTGCTATTTTTCCCAAGCCAGACAGGCACAGCTATACACAGCAACACAGGGCTGCCCGGGTCTGTCTTCCCACCTCTTGTTGTTGGGGGGTGGGGGGAGGCAAAGCGTGAGCTTGAAGGAGAGCAGCATATAAACAAAGCCCATGTAAGCAAGCTGAAAATTAAAATGCCCTCGCACACAAGAAGGCTTTGCATCTGTCTCTCTCTTTTTTTAATCTAATTTTGCAACTGTAAAAATGTGGTGGAAATGAGACTCTGGCACAATGACAGGCTCAGACCCTCCGATACGCAGCTGGGAATGTCTGCAACAAGTACAAGTCTATAAATCTCAGCATGCCTGCCCTAATTACTCCAACAGGAAAGCATTTAATTATGTAATCAGGAGACCCTATTTGAGACAGGCGTGCATGTACCCCCAGAGCTAACCTTAACCTGGCTATCTCGCTTTGTTTCTGGACTAGTTAAATATAGCTGCAGACAAACAGACCTGTCTGAGCAAACAGGGAGTGCTCTGTGTGGGAACGTAACCTGGTGGTGAACCTGTGCCATTGCTGTCCCCCTCTGCCTGGTCACAGCTCCATCCTGCAGACTGCTTCTTCTGATCAAATGCGATTTCTCAATTTGCTGCCACTTCCTTGGCTGATTTGCCCGATAACAAGCAGATGTACACCTTTCAGCGTTGGCTATAGCCCTGATCCCATCCAAACAAGGACATACTGAGTATCTCAGTTTGGTACCCTGTTTGTAAGAGGAAAGGCATCATGCACATAGAGTTCTCAGTGCCACCTGGCTTCTTGCTGCTCCCCCACAGGCTGCACTGCTGGCTCCTAGAGGCACATCTTATGTAGCCCTCCTGGGAGCCTATCTCTGGGTCTTTTATGGCTCTGTTTTTAGCATTGGTTCAAAATGTCCCATTACCCTCAGTGTAGCCCTGCACGTGCACAGGAAAATTCTCACCCGCAGTGCCTCACTCCTACAAAATGCTCATATTCCCTTATTTATAGGAGGATCTCTACAGATACGTTGCTCAGCTGGAGTTGTTCCAGTTCAGTGTTACCCCTTATGCTCATTTCCCCCCTTCCCTTCCCATCAGCCCCACGCACATCTGGTTCCCCACCAAGAGCCCGTGCCAGTGGAGGATGCAGCTATCAGTTCTATTTGATCATATGGGTAACTTCTTGAGATTGTTACTACATTTTCAAATTAACAAAGCAAACAGTGAAAATCAGAGGGTTTGGCAGGGGACAAAGGAACCACATCTCTCCCTGCTCTTTGCTGCATGTCATAACAAAGCGCTGGGCCAGATAATTAAGATAGTTTCTAAAAATGTCCCCATGATAGTTGCCAGGGTATCTGTCTCCCTGAGCATACACATAAGCATATCTGCAGGAGTTGCTTTAGCGCTTTATTCCACAATGAACTGATTCATTTTTTGTCTTTCAAACCACTGCACCAACAACAAACACTGCCTTTGCTCTGAAGAGAGATGAGGAGTATTTTCTCTTCCTTAGGAAATGAGATACTGCTGTAAATACACGTTGGGAGTCTCTACAGATGCGCTGTCTTTTCACTGGAGTCAGTGGAACTCCCCTAAATTCCTCAGACTTCTCAGCTATCCCCATCCCCACAGCCCATTCTGCAACGTATCATATACAGCATATTTTTTACAAGCTATTTCAAATTCTTGTTGACAAAGACAGAAGACAGGAGAATTATTTTTTATAGAAACGCACAGAGCTGTAGCATCCTTAGTACTGGAGTGAAACCTAATTAACTAGAACCCTCCATGATGAGTTTAATATGTGGCTGGCTTTCCAACAGGCGGCTAATAGAATCTCTTAGGAATTCACTATGAGCGCACCTTGTCTCAGTATTTTTACTGGGGTTGTTAATTGAAGCAATTAGGATGTGTTGAACACATATTTATAGGTGAAAGATTAATTTCGCACTGACATTTGCAACTCAAAGGAAGGGAAAATGAGGATCATTACCTAATGACACCAGCAGAGGAGCAGAGCTGGCATCAGCACATACAAAAGGCTACAGGAGATAAGATAACAAGCATTTCTAATGAATGCTTTCCCAGCTGGGTTGTGACCTAAACTCTCATAGTTGCCACTAGGAAGAGTTGCACAGACCAATGTCTTTCTTTAATGCCCAGCATCCATTTTTTCCTGATCCACCTTCTGTCTGCTTGCTACAGCTGCTCCATCGTGGCTTTCGGACTACGTATCTCACTGTATTATTTTAATGATTTTGACTGAGTCAGACTGCAAGAATCCCATAAACTGCAGCAATGCCGTGGGTGATGTGGATGGGCACAGCTCTGCCAGGGCTCCCAGGGGAAGCCAAACAGCTTCAAGATTTGACTTACAGAAACTTGGCAATGCCTTGAGCTGCATCCTACAAGCCCAGACATCAAGGAAGCACCACTGAGAGGTGGTAGGTAGTTTCTAAGGGCTTTTCTAGCTTGACCATGGCCATTCCTGCTGGAAAACCCAAGCCATTTTATGAATCCATGATTCTAAAAGCGTTAAAGCAGAGCTCTGCCAGGGTGCAGCAGGAACACCAGGAGGCAGGAAGGGTAGGACAGCCAGTCAAAACATGTTTGCGATCAACTGGACTGCTCAGATGGGGAGATGCATGTTACATAAATGGCCTGAGCCAACCCAGAAATGAAAACACTTTCCACAAGGGAGTGGAGGAAAGAAAAACAGCTTCACCTGCTGCTCTTTGAGCAGGAGATGCATGCTGAAAGGGCGGGTAAAACAGGGCAGGTTCTTTTGGGATGCTCTCAGCCAGCTGTGGTGTTGCAAAAGTTCTCCCAGTGCTCATGCAATACCTGCTCATCTCCAGACGTGTGCTCCTGAGAGCCAGCATCATGTCAGCAGCATCAGCTGTAATGCCTGGCATAGTGTTGTTTCACAGACTTATCTACTGGCTACAATGAGCAGCTCTGCAACATCTGTTTTAAACTGCTTCTTTTTTCCCCAGATAATTCGGATACTGGAGAAGTGGGGAGCCTGCAGGATTCAGGCTGATGTGCTGGGTCTTGTGTAGCCCAGGTGGTGGGCTATGGGGGGCTTTGAGCAGCACACATGCATGTGCTTGTGGTGGTGGCAGTCCTGGGGGGATGTGGGGAAGGTCAGTAGCACTCTCTGGCTGGATGCTATGGGGACAAGGAGGGAACAATTTCACCTCATTCTGCCCCCAGTGGAACTGAAGTGTGTGGATTAGTGATGGGATGTGGAAGGTTTGACTTTCTGGTGAGGTCTAGGCAGACAAATCCTGGTGCATGTGGGATGCAGTGCTGGAAGCACAGCTGCTTGCATCAGGCAGGAATACAGCAGGATTTGCATTGGTTTTGGGCTGATGCACCTCAATCACTGCAGAGACAGCAGGCAGGCTTTAAACACATCCTGGTGGGGATTTAGTGCTTACTACCAGTTTGATATTTGGGAGGTAGTGGAGTGCAGTGCTAATGTTGCACATCCGATGTAATGCTGCCTGCATCACCAGGCTCACATGCCTGGTTTGTACAGACACAGCTGAAGACTGAGTTGTACCTGTTGTTTATGCATTTGTAGAAGTAGTAATTTTTTTTTTCCCCCATAAAACTCATCATAAAGGACAGAAAGAGAGAGATATAAGTAACACATTTTCAGATGTTCCTTTCTAGTGAATTACTTGGCCTGACATTGGAAATGAATTATTTTCCATTGTACCAGTGACCCCTGTTGTGTGTTCTATTAACACCACATGTTAAACTTTTATATTTTTAGTAAACCATGACCTTGTACATTCTCTGTCATTTCCCACTGGCATAAGTACAACACATATGGTATGAAAGCTAACGGTTTTCATTTGTGTACAGTACTTTTATGTCTTAGGCTCGTACGAAAGCACACAGGTCATGGTAATCAGGGCATCCTAGGATTTTACCAGTTACAAACAGTCACAACAAAGTGTATGTGTTTTCCAAAAAACATATTTTTGGCATAATGCTCTCTTATGTGTTGTGCAAATCCAGATGAAAATGGGATCTTGAAAGGCCTGTGTTAAATTTTTTGATCGTGCTAATCCAAACAACTGTCTCCAACACATGCAAAAGCTGAAGGAAGTCTATAAAATGTCAGGTTTGTCCTAAATATCTGCAGAACAAATGTGGCTCAGAAACATGACCGTGTCTGCAGAACTCTTAAGATAAAAGATGATGTCACATAGGTTCAATATATTATTTCATCAAATGGTAACGTTGTTCTAGACATCTAAAAATTAGGGATGATTTATGAATAGGGCCCATGGTATGGAAGAAAGAATAATTCCTTCCAGTTGCCCAAATATTTCTTTTTTCTCCCCCTTTTTTTTTCTTATTTAGCCTGGACTCTGCATCAGGCACAGTGGTGTGCTTTCACAACACATGCCTGCTCGCACAGAAATGTGGCTACATGTGTGAACATTGACCTACGTGGTCGTTTGTGCCTTCCCACTGATCCCCAGCCTGCTCTGTGTACACTTTTCTGTACTGATCCATCTCCTTTTCTTGGCTGATCTCTTTGGTTTCCAGTGAGAACTGATGTTAATGAAAGAGATTAGAAATAGTTTGAGGTTATCCGCTGTTATTTTGCTGAACCCGAGGTCAGGACACGTGGCAGCATCCAGCACAAAGAGCACAACATGTCTCCATGACTGAACACACAGTGACAGTGAATGAAGTAGAGGGAAAAAAACAGAATTTGGATAGTTTACCCCCGTTCCCCACTGAGATTCAGTGATTCCTGCACCTGCATATTTCAAAGCTATGCCCCCTTGGTGAGTTTGACATCAGTCTTCCATAGAGGCTCTTGCAGCTGAGCCAGCCTTGGAGCTGTGTCTCTTTGGGATGCCACTAGCTATCCACTTTCCCCTGTTTTCCACCCATTACCTGCACACTGGTTGCCCCACTCAGTTCCTCTTGACCACTGGTGGTGAAGAATCTCATTGTCCTTTGCGTCCCATGCCCTTGAGATGCTGTCTCAAACTCCTTTGCTGGCACCTTATAACATGACATCACTGCGTTTGCGATGTAACACCATGTCTGCCAGGACAAACTTGCAAAGTTTGGCTTGGGATCAGCCAGGCTTGGATTTTATGTCTGACAAATAATTATTGGCTCAGCAATCCCACAGGAATTCTCTGCTGTTGTCTCCTCCTTGTGCTGCGGCCATTGGGTAGTGATCAAGGGTTACTAACATGAAAGAAATACTCTCTGATAATAAAGCCTTGAAACAAACCTATGTTTACAATTTTCCTGTGTGGTAGGGATTTTTCCTTTGTATTTCCTTTTAGAATTTTGCCTGGAGCTGTGTTCAAAACCCTCCCAGTTCTCAGGTCAGAATAGAATTTATTCCTCATTGAATGCAGAGGATCAGTTAGGCAGGGAGCAAAGGCGTCACAAAACCATGCCCTGTAGACTCATAGTTTTGATCCATGGGGACTGACCTCTGCTATCAGGATTGCCCTGGTTTGGTGTTGATGTCTGTGGGTTCACCTTGAAATCCTTTTATCACTTCAATTTTTTTCTTCTGATTTGCCTAAAAAATAGCAGCATTGCTGTAAGTGGGAGATTTGGAGATTTGATATACTGATGGAGAGAAGCAGAAAACCAAATTATCTAAAATGAGCTAATAAATATAATATAAAACAAATGTTAATAAATACCGAGCTTCTAGCTTCTCTTCTGTGTAACAACAAGGAAACCAACTCTCTTTATCTGACCAGTTGGGAAGTGTGATTTGACTTGCCAGGGACAGGGAGAAATGTCCCATCAGCAGAGATAGTGGGAAGGAAGGCAGAGAAAAAACACTCCGGAAATGATAGAGGAACTGGAAGGAAATATAGGAGAGAAAGAAAGAGAGGAGAAAAAAAAACAACAGAGATTACGGGGGGGGGGGGGGGGGGGGAACAAAAAAAACACAAGACAAAAACAGAGCCAGGGAGGAAATAAGATGTCATCATGGGCTCACTGACACCCCTGGGGATGGCGTTGTCAGCCCATCGCCTCATGGCCGTGGGTCCTCTCCAAGGGCAGCTCTCTGGCTGCTGGTGAGTGTGCCCCAAATGACACAAACCACACCAGGACTTGACGAATAACAGAGCATCAAGTCAGACAGACACTGGCTGGCTTTTCCACTGTAGCTCTCCCCCCGCTAGTATTTATATACCATTTCACTTGCTTACATGTAACTTAAAACTGGCCCGATGTCAGCAGCCCAATCGAACGGTGGGCCAATTATCCTGGAGTAGCCCTTGCTTTCTGTCTTTCTTTTTCTGTCTCTCTCTCTCTTCTCTTCGGCGTGCAGGAATAAGGCTGGTTACTGTTAGGCAATCCAGCTCTTGGCTGAGAAAAGACTGTGTGCCAGTTCAGTGGCTGAATATGGACCCTGTTTATTTTTTCAGAGTGGCAGTTTTCAAGGGGTTGAAATAGTAGTTAAAATTAGCGTAAAGAATTCAAGCCACAGAAAGGCCCTTTCACCTTATTCTTCAAAAAGCCAGTTGTTTTACTGTCCCTTTCCAACCCGCCTCAAAGCCTCAATTTCCATTTGGGAACAAAAATGCAACCCGCACACCCTATAACAGCACTCAGGTAGGTTTTGATGGGATTGGGCTCGTCTCCTCATCTCCAAATGGCACCTGCTGGGGGGAGAACATCAAAACTCAGCCCCTGCAAGGGCTCAGCAAACCGAGAAGCAATCAGAGGGAATGACGTGCTCTTGCACTGCTCATGGAGGATGCCAAGCGGATAACAAATCTCTGCTTCACCACAAGCAGAGGTAAACATCCCGCTCAGGACTGACAGATTTTGACATCCTGGGCTCTGTGCAGTGTCAGAACGGAGGGAAGTGAAGCTTTCTGACAGCTCCACATGATGCCTGGCAGATCCCCTTCCCATGGGTGGAAAGAAAAAGGGATTCTCTAGCAATTTGCCAGCACTAAAATGGGAATCTTAATACCTGCTAAGAGCCCTACAGCCTTCCTCTCTTACATCACCCCATGCTAACTTCTTGTTGAGCTTGTTCTGTGGCAGAGGGCTTTGCTTTCTATTGGGTTATTTGCTTTATTTTGGAAACTGAACGGCTGATAAGCAGTCTGGAAATGCAAAGGTTTGCTTCGGTTCCTCCAAAGTTGCTTATTTAAATTCTAGCCAAGGTCTCTTGAGTCAGCAAAACTCAGCGGGAGCTCTCGTAAAAATAGGGTCTCTTTTGAAAATTCACATGCTTCCTGTTTGTGCAAACACTGTGAGAACTGGCGTTCCCATGGCATGTCTGCGCTGGAACCAGGAAGTAGACAGGGAATTTGGAAACAAGAAATAATTGCAAAATTAAAAAAAAAAAAAAAGTGGATAATCATATTTCTCTTTCCCTTTAAAGCTGAAAGAAGGTTTTGTTTAGTTTATCATCTCATCAGAATCAACTGACCTTGATCAGCAGCTGGAGATGCGTTGCTCCAACTCAACCTGCTTCAAGCCACTTCTGGAAGCTGTGTTTTATGTTGAAGCAACAACATTCTAATGAAGTTTATGGCTTTCTCTGTGAGCTTGGAGCAAATCCTGCTGTGAGAGGGGATGCATTGCATCAGGGGATGACTGCATTCCAGCAAGACCTGGGCCGTGTTTGCAGAACACGAGATTCATCCTCACTTGCTCATGCATGGAGACCAGTACTAACAGCTCATCCTGCATACATTGGGATTCTCAATGACTTTCCAGCCCATTCTGGCACTTGGTCCCCATGTCCCCATGTGAGCAATAGCAACAGTTGTGCACATACACCTCTAGCAGAAGATGGAGAAGTTAATTTGAGTCAGCAATCATGGAACCAGTTTTGGGGCAAATGGGAGAACCGCCTGCCATTTTTCTTTGCTTTCAGATCAAGATTTTCTGAAGTTTTTAACAGCAAAATTCAGGGAAGAATGAAAAGACTTGTTGGCAAGTGGGCTGGCTTCAGTTTTAGAGGGCAGATTCTGATGTAAAGCCTGGTTACTAAAGTAACTCCAGTCAACCAAATTCCTCCTAGTCTACTAGCATGACTAACAACTTCTAGTTATTTTTCCATTGTCATTAATCCAGACAATTGATGATCAAGTCCGAACAAACGTAAATCCCAGAGCTCTTATTATGAGTATGGATAAATAATTACAAGTACTTTTGTTTATTTACTTTAATATTTTTTCAATTTTCACTACAACCACAGTCAAATTTATGCATGTTGATCTGTCCTCTTAGTTCTGAGAATAAATATTTTGATCAATTATGTTTATAAGATGAAAAGCATTTATGTTTTGGCAAGATGACCCTGGGTAAATTATTAGCTGCTGTTGTTGTTTAGAGCACAGATAAAGAAAATATGTCCAGCTTAAAGCGCCAAGGCCTCTGAACACATCAATCATCTTTTTTTTTTTTCTTCCTGAATGTTGATTCTTCCTAGAAGTTTTCTAAAATTACGTCACTGAGAGACTTTACATAGACTGCATTTCTATTTCACATTCTGAGAGGGAATTCCCCGAAAAGGGACATCACCGAACAGTAGGAATATACAAATAGTGACTTTCCTGACATTAATATGTGCAGAGCTGCAATTTTATGGGCGCCGTGGGGATGGTGAAGGTGTTGTGCAGCAAGTCAGCCCTTTGGCAGAGGAAGAGGGGTGTGAGAGGGAAGGAGAGGCCTGCTGAGTCACAGAACCATGGATTTGCAGTGATTTGCAGTTACCTGCAGCTCTCAGTTCACACTGACCCCCCTTCAGTTATCAGTTTTTGCCGTCACCCATGAGGGGTTCACTTCTCTTCCCAAAGGTCTTGCAGAGTCCAGAGCAGCAGAGGTTCCTCCCTTGGGGAATGCAGAAAGGTTGTGGTGGTGATGGATGCCCACCGTGACACTCAATGACACTCCGAAATAAATGGGCTGATAGTGATGGAAACTGGCACAGAGCCACTTCTGCTGCTTTCTCAACCTCCCTAGAAACCCTCTGCTCGTTTTAGTGGCCAGATTACATCGATCGAATCCTCAGCTCCATTTTTCTGGGCTGAGAAGCAGAGGCTGTGCTTATTCACCAGACTCCTTCTGGGAAACCCCAGTGTAACCCAAATCTGGGGGACTGAGCTGCTCATATATAGACTCCTTACTGGCTCATCTGCACCCTGGGTGCCTGCATGGGTATGACACTGAAATTATAGCAACTGCTGCTAACCTAGAGCAGCAGCTGAGAGCCAGATGTGCAGTGCCTAAAATGCTCTGGCGACAACTGAACCCAATGCCACAAAGCTGTATCTATCAGGCTTTCCCCATCCTTCCTGCCATCTTTCTCCTCTCCTTGTCATCTGGCTTGATCTGGCCTCAGTAGCCCAGGTGCTTGCATTGTCTCATCCAGCTCTGTCAACAGCCACAAAGTTTTCCTCTCTCCACCAGGATTAGTGAGGTGCAAACTCTGAATTTGTCAGTGTGAGCATTCCTGGGTCTGCTCCCTTGCTTGTCCTCCAAATCCAACATGAACAAAGTATTTTGGAGCTCTGCAATCCTCCTGGAAATTACATTCATCACACCACTTCCAGCAAAACACCCCTTTTTCAATCTGATTTAAAGTCCATTAAACCCCATGGCAAAGGGAGCGCCATCCATCTAGGGACTCTCTGGGATTAGAAATCTCTAAAATGGGAATGAACTTTTGCTGCATGAGGATTCTACTTTCCTCCCACTGAAATCCCATGGGGAGCTGGATTAGATGTATACAGTCACAGAGCAGCCCTTAGGCAGTCAGTTGTTTCACTAGCACAGTCCAAAAAAACTAAAGCTTGCAGGGGATAAAAAAGCAGAGAAGTCACTTGTAAAGTTGTCTTCCTACTCTGCCTATTGACTATGAGCAAAGTTATGGGGATCTCAGGCCAAAGTGGCCCATGACAGTGGAATGGAAGAAGAAAGGTTTGGAGAATTTTGGAGGATCTTTCAATGAGACCTGAACTTCAGGCATTTATTGAGCAAAATTTCTAAGGTTTAACAACATCTGCTTTTATAGAAGAAAAAAAAAAAAAAAGAGGAACTCAGTATTTTCACATTTAATTACTTAGACAGTCTATTAGACAGATGTCACTTTGGCTCCCATTGAAGCACATTTTGCAGTGTAAACTTGTGGGAGACAGACAGACATTGTAACCCTCCAATTCATTCCCAGAGCCCTTCAAATAGTCTGAGAGAACGAGCACACAGTGAGCAGTGAGCCATGCTGGTTTGATAAATGCTGCTAATAACACCCTGCATGTATGGATGGGTTTCACGTTCTCTAACCACACCACATACCGGCTTTCATGACACATGTTCTGAATAAAACCAGCCTCCTTTTGCTCCTAGAAGGATGTCATTAGGAGAGGTGGAAAGCAGCAATCTCCAGGCCAATGCTCTGCTGTAAGGTCATGTGGTAAATCCCTCATGAGGACAACAAGTATTTTTTTCTCCAGCCTCTACGTGAAGTTTAGTCGATCGATTTGCTGGGTTTGAGGTTTAAAATAATCTTACCTCACCAAACCCAGTGCCTTACAGTTGGTTGTTTTGACTCCATTTGACTCCATCATACCTTTGCCCCAAGAAACATCCTACATTACCAGAGGAGAAATGTTCGCCCTATGCTCACCACCACCTCCTGCTCCAAACCACCAAGGGAGTCTCAGATGCCCTCTGACACAGGGAGAGCAAGTGACCATGGAATCTCCTGGAGCATGCTAATCAGTTGTGTCCCATGGGCCTAAGCCAGGATGAAGGGGGAAAGGCATCTTGTATACTTCTGTTAAAGCCTGTGCCCAACTGGCCTATGCACCATAGCCAACATTTGCTTTAAATTGGCTCCTAAGCCAGTGGAATGAATTATAAAATTGCCTGGCCTACAGAGTGATGGCAACCTTAACATCATACTGTCAAGCAATAACAAGAACTGGTTGTCTACAGTCCACTGTGCTCTACTTCAATTTGAGATCTACTTCGGCTGCTTCAAATTATTTTATAATTCTCTCCTGTATCATTTCTGAAGATATCATCCTGAACCCGCTGAAAGCAAGAGGGGTTGTTCTCCTTCTATAGAGTCTTTAAGAGATACTGTCTCAGGTTTTATTGCAATAGGAACAGAAAGAATTAGAACAGAAACCTCAGTTTCAGCAATGTAAGACTCAAGTACTCAGCAATACAAGACCCAAGAACAAATTGAGTTCCAAACATAAATATATACATATAACAGAACCAGTTTCTATGTTCCTCACAATAACTTAAAGTCTGGAGATATTAGTAATGCTGCAGCCCCAGGAAAGCCTACAGGAGGAAACCTCACTGTGATTTGCTCTGCTGTGCTCTGAAAGCAGGAGGAACTGAAAATGGAGCTGAATAGCTGTTATTTCCCAGGCGTTGACAGAAGTAACCATCCTTCCCTGTGTTCTCTTTTCCTAAATACTGTGGGAGCAATCCTTGTACTTATTATTCAGGCAGTGAAATTCCACCGGAGGGCTGTGTGGCTTTAAAGGTTCAACCTTCTGTTTTTACAAGGGAACAAATGGCAGTGCTTAAAAAAAAAGAAAAAAAAAAGTTAAAATGAGAAGTGAAAACCTTTTTAGCCTATACTTTAAGAGTTATATGGGATTTGCTTTCTTTCTTATCTTTCCCTTGCCACTTTTCCAAGCTGGGGTTAAGTTCAGAGGGAGGAATTTGGGACTTCAGGGCATGGGTGACCACTGCCGACCTGGACCTGGGGTGTCCCCATCCTGTTGTGCCTGCCCAGCTGGTCAGCATTACTGGGGATGGTGATGAGGAATGGGCTGACAAAGCCATTTTTCTGCCTTAGGATTGATATGAGCCGTGCAAAGTGTGGGGCATGCCCCACAGCAGTGCCATGGGAGCAGGAGGGGAGCTGGCTGGGAGAAGGAACGCGTTATCAATAAATTCCTGTATCCAGAGGAGCCTCATTCAAAACCTCAGCACACTTTCAGCTGGCCACAGTGGAACATTCATTCTAAAAAGGAACTTAAGGAGGCAAAGCTTCATTTCCTGAGATTTAGGGAACTTTATTAAATTTCTTCCCCCCTCCCCCCACCCTTTAGTGCATTAAGTGTTGGCAGAGACTTAGAGCAAGCAAAGCCTCCATAGTGTGAAAGGGCTTTTAGACGTGAATCCAAATGATCATTAACCTTATAAAAGGGAACCCAAGGGGAGGGAACTTTCAAGGTATTACAGGCTCATCGTCACCTAAGACGTACGAATAAAAGTGCTTTCTCTTTACCTGTTGCACAGTGACAAAGAGAGTTTCCTTTTTGCAGAAACCTCATGGACCATACAGAGGGATGCCCAACGGCCCTGGGAAGTGGTTTGGAAGAGCTTTGGGTTGCTGAGCTGTCATCCAAACCTCTGACTGCCAAACTTTATTGAAATTAATGTGTGGTCAATTGAAGTGCAGTTTGGATAAACAGCAGCATTTAGCACCTTCAGGACTTGAGTAGCAAAAAAAAAGGTACGTTTGAAGAGCTGTCTTTTAAAGATGGCAATGTCTTCCCTTCATCCCAGCAAGGAAAAGGGCTTTCTCATTTCCCTTGTCTTTATTTCAGCTGCATATTCACACTGGATGTGTGCTCATTAGTCATCAGGAATGCCTCCTCCTCCAACTGCAGTGGGATTGCATCATGTATGTGTGCATAAAGTACTCTTCCTATAGTGGGCACTGAGTTTGCCAGAATGTGAACATAGAATTAGGGTTAATCTATGCAAGCTCTGCAATGCCCTTTCTCCCCAAATTGATAATGAAAAAAAAAAAAATCATTTATTTTCTAAGAGCTATTGAAGCAATGTTTCCCAAACCAGAGGGACAGTGGGTACAAGCTGCAAAACATGGCTAACTCATACTTTGCAGTACAGTACATACAGTATTACATCCCCTAAATACATTACTGTATGTATTACAGTGCTACAGTATTACAGTATCATCCATTTCAGGCAATGGAGGAGCATGAAGCTGTTCATCCTTTATCTGTATTTAAGGGTGTTTTCCTGCCACATTAACGCTTATAAATACATTTAAATAATAATAATAATAAAGCATTATCTGGTCATTCAAATGCAGCTAGAAAAGCTGAAGCTCACATTGTCTTGGATTAGAATTCCCTTAAATTAAGGACAGTCTGCCACAGGGAGCACTGTGGGGAGAGATGGGATGCGCCAGTGCCAAGGTTTTGGGGTAGGGGGAAGCAGCACTCCCTGCCCACAGTCACCTCCTATCCATCGCAAACAGCAGCCCTTCTTCCTACCCAACTTCGGATTTACATCTCTCTGACTTCTACCGTAGCTCCAGCAACCTTCCACCTGCAAAAAGGGACCTTTCTGCCCATTGGTTACGCTGTCAACAGATAGTTTGGCATGAGCTGCTTGGGAAGAAAAAAAAAAAAAAAAGAAAAAGAAAGAAAGAAAGAAAAGAAGAAGAAATATTGTGTTGCAAGTTTGTGGCAACAGTTGCTTGCCTGAGCTTAGATATGTATCACAGCCATTAGCGGTGCTACAAGAGCCCTCCGGCTCTATCTGCTCCTCTGCATCTCACGCCGTGCACTTCAGCTGGAGGAAAGGAGTCAGCATATGTGTGCCATTAGTCGCTTCCCCCCCCTTATGAAAGTAATAAGGTTTTTTAGCATTGTGAAATGCTTTTCTCTAAGGCTGGTACATAAAGCTTTGATTATCCCTCAGCGCATTTCACTCCATCAAATATGAAAACCATAGATTTCCTAGGCTTTAACTTGCAGGCAATTCAGAACACTTAACCAAACATTTTCTGTAATGAAAAAACATGCAGGCTAATAGCTGGAGGAGGGGGCTGGAAGCTGCTCCTTGGGATTTTGTTTCCATTTCTGCCACTGACTTACTGGAGCTTTGGGCAAGTCACCTCCTTTCTTCACGTTGTCTTGCTGAATCATAAAAAAGATCTTACAAATGTCAGGAGAATTTATGTTTGTTGAGATTTCCCAGCAAACACTACTATAAAATGCAGTTTGCTCCTTGCTTTGTTGTACCTTGTACTGCAAACGTTGTTGCTTATGGCCATCCCACTCACTGTGTCTGTGTCTGCTGCTATAAATGTTACACATCTCCAAAAGGATAAAATAGTCTAGCCAGATAAAAGATTCTAGCCAGTCTTGGGTATACAACAGCCAGGAGGAGGTCATGCTGGGATCCTCACTTGTGCAAAAGCCATTCCAGCAGACTGAAAGCACGCTCACCAGCTTGCAATAATAGACCCACGCAGAGCATTGCAGATTTCAGGCTCTTCCCATATTTTTTTCCAGGACATCAGCCTTCCCCTTACCTGGCCTCAAGGCTGGGGGAATGCAAGAAGTGCTTTTTCTGACTCCCACCTTCCACAGTGATAACCAGGAGCCCCTGAGACTGCGGCGAATTGGCAGAGAATCGCTGCTTGTGCATTCAGACATAGCAAGTTATCTGCTATGAATATCCAACTGGTCATCAGTTCACAGAACTGCAATAAGGCATAGCAAACTTTCATTCATATCATAGCTTTTGGAAAAAAAAAAAGGTGCCCCAGGGCAGCAGCAGAAAGACATACTCTGGTTGAGACCAGTGGTGCTCTGGGGCAGATCTTTGACAGTGCTGTGCATCCTATTTGCTCTATAATCTCATTCTTTTTTCCTCTGAAAACAGTATTCTATTTTGACAAATACTACTGTTGTTGGTGTTTGCTTTTTTTTTGTTAGTAAGTGGAAAAAATATATATGGGGATTCTAACTTTTACTTATTTTTCTTAGAAAGCCACTGAGAAAAGGAAGGAGTTCTTGTTAGGGGGTTAAGCACAGTGGTGGAAATCCATTCCAGCTGAAAGCTGGCGAGAGAACTCAGCCTGCAAGCAAAGTTTGTCATTTTTCCCTGCAGATTAAGAAAAGAATACGTTTGGCTGTGTTCATGCTGGAGGAATGCAGGGAAAGACAGGGAGAAAAAGAAGAGAGGAAAAAGAAATGTTTGCATGATTTATGGGAGTCCTGCAGCCCAAAGCAGCACCGTATTGTGACCTGTTGCCATGAAAAACCAGCAACAACAAGGAGTAAATCAGTGATGAATCGTGAGGTCTATCTGAGCACTACTGTGCAGCAGCTTTTTATAACTTTGAATTGTAGTGAGAAATCCCCCATTGCTCATGCACAGTTCCCAGCACAATGGGAGTGTCATTAAAAGCAATACTGAGATATATTCCCAGTGGATTTTCACTACCTCTGGCTTTGGGTTAGAAATATCTGCTGAAATCGATAGAGCTGTCTTATATTTTGGTCTATTCTATGACATACTTAAAATACAGACTTTGCCATCCCATGGGCTTATATGTTGCCAAAAGAGGTTTATCAGTCTTGTTTCCTAATAATAGGCACAAATTTTTTATTTTTATTTATTTTCTTTATACTACTGTTTACAAAGAGGAATGGATCTCGACCAATTTGCATTGCAGGCAACAAAGAATGAGGTATTTCAAGAGTTCCCCCTTCCCTTCCCTTCCCTTCCCTTCCCTTCCCTTCCCTTCCCTTCCCTTCCCTTCCCTTCCCTTCCCTTCCCTTCCCTTCCCTTCCCTTCCCTTCCCTTCCCTTCCCTTCCCTTCCCTTCCCTTCCCTTCCCTTCCCTTCCCTTCCCTTCCCTTCCCTTCCCTTCCCTTCCCTTCCCTTCCCTTCCCTTCCCTTCCCTTCCCTTCCCTTCCCTTCCCTCATTAGACCAACAATCTCTAACATATTTTACCTATAACTAACAGAGCTGAATTCTTCTTCCTCCCACTACTCCCAAATTTGGCTCAGACCAACTGTTAAGCAGCACTGGGCAAATCCTACAAGAGTGATACATGACCGCTCGCTTGACGTTTGAGATAAATATGCTTCCAGCCTTGCTTTTCTTTTCAGCTATGGTTCCTTAAAAGGAGTTTATTGGCAGCAAACTCTGTGGGAGCAGCACATTTCCAGCAGCCATGGGATTTCCACAGGAGAAGGATTTTGCATTCACAATCAGGAGTTCTTGCATCAGGCGTGTTTTTTCCCTAAATGATTGCACTCCGTCAGAATACAAGATGGTCCCCAGGGACCTCAATGTCCAGTCAAAACAGCTCAGATTTCACATTTCAGTGGACACCCAGTGCAGTGCCTGCAGCAAAGCAGAGAATGTGCTTTTAGCTGGTGGAAGAGTCATTTAGGGAAACAATGCTGTGTGGTAGAAGGTAGAAAGACCTCCATGCACTGGATGTTTTGTGCAGTATCATGGCAAGAGCCACCTTCAACCCAGGTCTTCACAATAACCTCATTTTGTTCTGTAATTTCTATGTTAGAAAGTGAAACCCTTTTGTGCGCCCTCTTCCTGGCTTGCTAGTGGCATTTGTGGAGCTATAAACAGATGCATTTAGGAGAATTAGAGGCACACCTTTAAAGTCTGTTGACATATTTTGGACCGTGAGAGCTTTCAAAGAAGGACAGAATGGAAAAATAAGAGAGATTTTGCTTTTTTAAAAAATAGAAACCATCTTTCCTAAATAGGGACAGTTGGCACCCGTACCTCCTTCTTTGCTACAAAAGCCCATCCCAGCCTTTGCTTTCAGACCCATTTCATATTAAAAATAGCGTATGGAACATTTTTCTCCCAGAGTTTCTTGCCAGCTGACTGCTCTGCTGACGGAGCTGGTGCTTTCAAGTGACTAATTTAGAGCAAGACTCAACCAGAGAGCGCTAAGTGATGGCATCATGGGGTTCTTTGCCACATCCAGGTAAAACAACACCGAAGACCTGCCAGATTTAGCAATGCACTGCAAAAGAGAGAGTCAAGCAGGTAAAGCTGCAAGCAGTGCTTAATTATATTCAAGGACGGGCTGAAATGAAAAGCATAAGTCAACGCGTTCGTGTCTGGTGGTGCCTGAAATCTGAACTTGGCTTCAGATTGGAGTCTTACAAAGAGCCAACCCAAAATCCTGAGATGCAAACACTCTGAACCCTGGAACTGCTGAGCTTCAGATGTGCAGTGTGGCTAATCTGCATGATTTAATTAGTGAGTCGCAGAACATCTGGTACCTGTCTTAACGCTGTGGCTCTGGGATGTGTTGAGAACCCCAGCTTTTATTCGGTTTTACTTTTGAAGTCGATCCCCACTTTTGGGTTTGCAGAACCAAATGTGATGCTGTGACATCAGGTGACAAATGCAGACAGCCCAAAAGTTAGAGCTCCCTTTGGAACCTCACCTTGTCTTCTCTTTCCAATCATTTTGGCCATAACTCAGCTACATTGCAGCAGTGATCACCCTGAAGCATCTAAAATCTGTTGGCTGGTTGGTTTGTTTGCTGCTTCCAGAATGCATTCTCTTCTGCCCATTTAGACTCATTTCATTTTATTTTATTTTTTGCAGCATCAGTCAGAGATTCTCTCCAGCGAATGGGAGATTTCTATTTTTGCTCACCATGTGGTTAACTATCAATAACTGGAGAGCTTTAGATCTAACCCCTCTAATACTATTTTTCCTAAAACACAGCATTAGCTGTGATGTGTGATTGATGAGAACGATCTTGCTGTCCCCAAATCCCCATACACAGAGAGTCCAATTTTTAAAGGTATTCCAGGCTGTGAATAACCACAACTGGGAATTATGAAGAACAGGTTGATTTGCACAGAGAGGCTTTAGCAGGGATATTTTTTGCCAGCATATGAGCAGCAGTCGTTTCCTTTCTGATCAACAGAGGACAGTGTTCTTATATTCAGAGGCTACAACACGTCCTCATCACACAGCAGCAGCCTACAGTGCAGATGTAACACCAGCACTGAAAGGCTAAAGAGAAATTAAGGGATCTGCCTCACATTTCTCCTCTGGGTAAAATCCACGCTGTCACAATCTGGATGATGAAAACGGGATAAGTGGGCGCCAAGACTTGTAAAATCTGATTTACTCAACAAACAGCCACAGGATTTGGAATTACCATAAAATCTCATCATTTCTCCAGTTAATAAAACACTCATCAGAAAGGACTGCTATAATCCAGCCTGAGATCTGGCAATGGCCATTCATTTCACAGGGCAACACACACCAGCGCTTTTGATAAATAGCGGAATGTGAAGTAGAGTCCCCACTATTTGCAATCCTCCTTTACCAAAAAGCCATCCACCACCCTGGGGATTTTATTTCAGTAAATGATGTGGTGTGGAGAAGACTTATTGAATTGGATTCCTGGAAGTTTTCAGAGGTTTCTGAGTAAAATAGCCTTTTGCACAGGATCCCTGTGTCTCAAGCTCTGCTATGCAGGCATCAGGGGGAAATTCCTGCCAACAGAGCATTTTGTGCACTCACACATGGGGTTATGGAGGGATGTCCATGGGATTTCTGTGCTGCAGGTGGTGGCCTTGCTAACAGAGGGACAGAGGAGCGTGGGGTGAGGTTGGACTGGGTTTCCAGGCAGAAAATGTGCATCTTACAGACTACAGTAACAAAAAATGAGGAGTTAGGCTGAACCCAGGATGGGTGGAAGTAAATTCCTTCACTCTAAGTCCCCATAGGATTCCTTGTATCAAGTTTCTTAACTCCTGGATTTGAGCTGGAAGGGAGTAGTGCACAAACCCTACTCTCCTTGTTTATGTCTCTTGTCCCCACAAATTTCAGCTCTCCTGGTCTAAGTTTTCACTGGGCTGGACTAACATTGGACAGAATATCAGTCCTTGCCACCAGCAGTGCAAAATGCCTTTATTTTGACTTGAAATGGATTTGTACCTTTAAAATCAGCTGAAATTATCTTCTTCTTCTTTTTTTTTTTTTCTTTCTTTTTTTTCTTTTTCCTGCTTTTAAGGAGCAAATTGACTTATTTCCTAGGATCTACTGGCACATGACCCCCAGGCCAGGAACTCCTGAATGCATTTCTGCTCGGTGAAAGCAAACCTTTGCTTCACATTTGGTGATGATAGCAAGACTTGGAGATAAGCCCCGGGATTTTGGGATGAATACCTGACCCAGCAGGCTGACTCACTCATCACCAATTCACAAGCAGAGATGTATCTTGTCCTCTGTGGGATCTCCTGGCAGGAAGGGCTTTGGGCAGCAGTTTCCAAGAAGGAATTAATTTATAAGTTAGTTCCTAAGCTAGGGGCCAGGGTCATTAAAAGTGGAATCTGCCCTGGGGATGGAAGGCTTGCCTGTGTTCAGAGTCTTTCTACGCTTCTAGAAGTTGTTGGCTTGTCTTTTAAACGTAGTTTGACACAAAATGCATGGCCTGGACTCAGTGGAATTACAGCTTAATGGCTTTACCCACATTTCCTCTCTGCTGAAGAGGAAGTGAACAAAGCCTCAGCCACCTTCCTCTGGCATATCCTAATGTATTCTTCAGACCTTGCAGGCGCTCTCTTGAGGCAGCTCCATTCCCTAGGAAGGTTTCCCTGCCTGCCATCTTCCAGGGTTCACTTGCTCCTTGAAAAGTTCATTGCGGAACCATCCCGGGCACATTCCATCACTGGCTCTGGATGAATACCTGCCCCACGTCTCTCACCGAGACGCTGGCTCCAAAAGGCTGATGATAAATCGTTCCTCAGAGCAGTGGCAATTTCACGGTTCGTTGGGCACAACTACTCTGCATTTTCCCCCCTAGATAATCAAGCTATTACCAGACAATGAGGAACAGATTGCATCTACTCCAGCATCCCCCAACAATGGGCCATATATCTCTAACATCTCCCCGGTTTAAGATGGAGGGAGGGAATATTTTGAATGAGGAAAAGAAGTCAGGTAATCCCAGGTATTTCAGCAACGTTTTTTTCAGTCCCATTATCTGTTGCTGAGGGAAATCACATCCTTAGGTTCAGCCAAGGCTGGTCTGGAATGATCTGGGATTTCAACTCTGGTGTTTTCCATTTATTTTGTCTCACCTCTCACATTCCAGGATAAATTCCTCCCCTCATCCTCCTCCTTTATGATTTACAATAGCCACAGGCCATTTCAGCTGATAAAAGGCTCTAGGACACCTAAATGCACACAACCTTTGTCTTTCCCAAATACACTCTTTCTTCCACCCCAGTCCATTAGATAAGGATTCATTTCCACTGTGCTGGTCAGCTAGGAAACTGAGGCATGCTTATCTCTGTCTAATATTTTCGCTACACACAGCACAACAGCCTTGCAGGTGAGATTCATGCCATGAACTTTCTGAACTGGTGAACTTTCTGCTGGGCATGGCCATCTGCTTACAGACAATTGAGTTGCAGCATGCACCTTGTTCATCAGTGCCCAGGCAGAACCTATATGAGCTTTCAGAAGGCCTATGAAGCATCCACAGGAAGATGAGAGCTTACACTTAATGAAGTAGTAGCCATGGCAAGGGGGTGGAAAATCATTTTCCTTCCATAGCAGGGGGAGAAACGAAGCTCCCTCTGTGCCTTCATGTTCTTCCTCTGCTTGCAAGTGTTTGGTGTAGCTCTACACAAGAATTAGTATACTTTTGTAAGGTTACTATGACACAAAAGGATTGAAAACAACTAAACTGTAAAAATGATCTATTTAATAGAGCAGATAGTGACATACAGACTGTTAAAAGTAAGGGCTGGATCTCAGGTTTCTTCTTGTAAAATTAACTGTAAGTGTGAAAATTATTCTAGGGTTTCTACAGTGCAACTGTCTCCCATAACATTATGTCTGTCCAACTTCATGTGTTTTACAGCCTTGCTATTCCTTTGCTCTTATTTAAGCTTCAATTCTGGGCTCTTTGACTTTTCCAGCCAACCATACTGTGTCCTAAAGTTATCCATGGTAAATGAAATAATAGCAATAATTAAAAATAAACAGGACAAAGAATGAGATGCCAAGTCTGATGTGCCACTGAGTCACTTAACAGTGTAAAATATTGCTGTATATTAAGGAAAGTTTAATCAGCCAAAGAATTTCATGCAGTTGTCTCCCTTTAACCTTCCCACTCCCTTCTTCTACCCCCTCCCCCCAAAAAAATAAGTCCTTGAAGTGTAATATTTATGATTTTAACAAATTAAAGAACATGGCTAATTAGCTCCATCATCAACACCCACAAGGTTGTTCAAGTGACTGAGAATGCTGGAGTTTAATATTACTCCAACCAGTGAGGCGGTGAAGTGTTTGGTTCATGAAGTGACTGGGATGCATTGCCCTTTGGGGTGTGCACAGTGGATCCTCCCTGAAATAGTATGGGAAGACACGGATGCCATCCTCAGCTTGGTGGGCATAGGTTAAGGCCTTAGAATGTGATCATGCCCCAGTGTATGCTGATAAATGTTTAGCAGCTAAATGAGCTTTGGATTTCAGTAATTCTCTTTCTAAATGGCTGGTCTCACACTCACACCCACGTATGTAGAACCATCCTGCCTTTGCACCAACTACCATTTCTAGAATTCCCGACGATGCAGCCGTGGTTTTATCCAGTCCAAATGTACTCTGGCCCTTTACAAAAAAAGGTTTTAATGGAATAGAGAGAATTATTGCTGCTAAATGTACAGAGATTTTTTTTTTCTATTCACACTTCCACCAGACAAAAAAGATCAAATAGCAAATTCCTCACACTCATCGTCGCCGGGCTGAAGTGATGGACATTGTTAATTGAGGGTGTCAAAATAATTTACTGCAAGTAATTAAATAAAATGGCAGGTTCCAAAGCCTGCTGAATTTTGATCTGAAGTCTGTAATCAGGGCCATAATTTAAAGCACCTGACAGAAGCTTTAATTAGGGAACAAAAATGCGAGTAGCCAGTAAAGCCCTGTGATGAATGGTGGAAGGTGGGAGGAGATACCTACTCATGTCTCTTCCACAAGATCTCAAACAGCTGGCTGATACATTGCATGCTATCACACGTAGGATGGAGCTGTTGCTTGAGCTTCTCTACTTTCTTAGGTGGTAGGAGTCACGGCTCTCTACCCATGTCTTCTATTCAGGCAGAATTGTTCCAACTTTAACGTAAGGCTCTTCCTTCTCACTTGGGCTGCCGGTTATCTGAGAAAGGGGTATCACCAGCTGCTGATAGAGCATGAGAGCATTTGCTGTTGCACTACCACGTGGTAGAAGTATGAATTTTGTCACAGCACAGCTGCGGTCAGCAATTAAAATGACTTTTCAGAGGGCTGAGAGAACTCGGCGTTAGTGGCATATTGTGTTGGCCTGGTTGGCTTTGCAATGGAAAACAAGGCAATAGGTCAACCCATTTCAGTTGTGCTCCCCAGGCATTTCTGCTTCCTAAATAGTTCTCCTGGGCATGCTGTGTTGTGGAGGCTGACAAACAGTTGTTAGGTGTTCAGAGCTGGGACCTCCCAACATGCAAAGATACAACATATGGTTTATTCTTCATGACAATCTTGGCACCAGGGGGTCGCCACCCATGTTGCTTTCTAATTCCCAGATACGGCCCTACAGACTTCCCCTTGGGAAAAAGGAGGGGAAGGAGGAAGGAAAGGTCATGGTTTAACTTTTTTTTGCAAGTTAACTTATATAGCACTGAATTATGTCCTCACTGGGGCCTGTCAGACTAGTTCCTTCAGTGTGAAGGTACAATTGCTGGCCACCACGGTGGGGGATACATCTCTGGGAAGATGAAGTTGTTGCGTATGCATTTGCTGATTTCTCTTGGTTTATCCAGAGGGTACTTCATTACGTTGGCCCATGATGGTCACTTAAGCTGGTGGTGATTTTCACAAGCACAGCATGCAGGCTATTGTTCATGGCTGATGAAAATGCGTAGCTAATGGTGGTGATCATGTTGAAAAATAGCTTTTGTAGCTGAGAATTTGCTTTATCAAGTAGTGCTATTGTGCTCTTTTTATTGTGTTCTTTGTGCTGTATTGTAGTTTCCGTGGAAACAAATGGGAGGCAATACTTTTAGAGCATCCTAAATGTAATGCTCTAAACCATCTGGCTTGAAGGATAAATTGGGGCCAATCAAGCAGGAATGAGGAAAAAATATACCCACTGAGGCTTACTTTAACTTAATGATAATCTTTAATGAATTGGCAAGGCTCTACTAAGGAAAAAATAAAAAGCAAATTTTATTCATCAGGTTCTTAATGATTAATAATTCTCCACAGCTAGGATGCCAGAGTAAACATAATTAACACTTTTCTTTTCAGCCATTTGACTTCAGTTTTCCGTGGCCAATAAAGTTTGAAGAATTTTCTTTGGATTCAGTTACACAATCATTGCCTGGGAGGGATGACAGTCCAACATATATCCACAGAGAGGGCAAAATAAATGGCCTAGAAAACTCCAGAATGTGTTTTTCACATCAGTAAAGAGGGAGATTTTTAATGATGATGTAACAACGTCAAGCATCATAAACAGTTCTTGGAAACATACCTTAGCTACTCAGACATGCATGGAAATGGAGGCAGGGAGCTGAGTGTTGTGTGTGGACCTGAAATATTCCTGTCTCTCTAACTTACAATGGCAGCAGTGGAGGAAAAAAAAAAAAAACAACAAATGAGGGACAAATCAATTCTGACACCATTTTGAAAATGAGACCTCAACTGCTTTCAAATTTTTAACATCTTCTGACATTTTGGAAGATTTTGCTAATTCTCCAAAGCCTTAAACTCACTTTTCCTCTCACTGGACTATTCCTATTTCCATTCAGATGCCACTTCTGTTATTTAAGAGTCCTACTAAAAATGCCAAAATCTTTAATCAAGCTATGGCTCATGCCAAAAAACCTAAAGTGATTTCTATTTAATCTGGAGGCTGAAAACTAGCCGACCATTCAACTCTATGCAAAAAGAATATTTCAGGTTTAACATTACTATTTCCTTTAAAACCAAAATCTTGCTGATTTTTTCTATTTCTGTTTTTTTTTTTTTTTTTCTAATCATCTACGAGGTTCAAAGTGGAACTACACAAGAGTAGATGTCTGCTTCAGTTGGCCCACCATCATTGCTGCAAATGATGGTATTTTCTAATTTTCCATTTCCCTTACCTTTTTCCTCCAAGAGATGGCCATGTGGGCTCTCCCAGCTCCACGCCAAGCAGAATGTAACTGGGTTGTTTAAAAACAGGTGGCTTGGAGCAACCTTGATGAATGTTCTGAATGTTGGGCTGGGCAATGGAGACAGCAGCCTCTACATCGTAGGTAGCAAAGACCAGAAGGTCACAGTCACATCTGGAAAAGGCACACATGGGACTGGGACAGAAGGTCCCTCTATTTACACAGATGGCTATAGGGAAAACTGTCACACTATCATCTGGGCTGGATGTGTGTCTCCTGTGCCTGGGAGCCACATGCCTGTGTCAGGGTCATGTTAATATACTAATGTAACTGGGATGAAGTAGTCTCTTCCAATCCTCAAAAAGGCCTGCTTTTCTTTCTCAGAAATTTGACTGGGAGACTGGTTGGAGTGTTAGAGATAGAAAAGGCAGAAATTACTCTCCTACAGAAGCCCTACTTTTTTTGTTTGAACATCCCTAGACACACTCCTGTGTTTTCCAGCCCCTTTAAAAGAACTCAGATGACACACAGCTGTTAATGTGCAGTCTTCCGTCTTCTTTCCCAATAAGGCATAATCAGGGTGCTATTCACTTGCATCATGTCCCACAAGAGGAGTCTTGACTTTGTACAAAAGTCTTCTGGATGCTACAATTTTTTCCTTCTCTCAGCATCCAAAGTAAATCACACTCCATGTTAACTGGCAGCACTGAAAATCCCAGACGTTGCAGGCTGACGGGCAGCGGGCAAAATATCTGCTTGACAGTAACCCTGGGCACTGAAATGCTGATGGGATTTCTTGACATCTGGGCTGTAGAGTGTCCTTGCAAGGTGATCGTTCACCCTAAGCCCATCATTTGACAGTTTTTTTATTTACTCATCTAATTTGCAGGATCATAGGATGACTCGGATGGCTTTATACAATGACTTTTTGTAGGCTGTGGCAACCCATTCACGTGGAGACTTGATGCTGAGCAACTCTGCAGTCTTGAGAATGAGTTCATTCCTGTCTTTGAGTTATGGCAGGCTTTTCCCAGGCCGATCCAGTGCGAGCAGACAGAGCCTTCAAACAGACTTCTTCATTGTGCTACACAACTGCACTCAGGGCAAGGGAAAAACTGGTGATTTGGAATGTTTTTTTTTTCTCTCTCCAAGAAAAATACTGATTCAGGCTCATCAGATTGGAATTAACTCATCTCAGGATATGAACGTTGGAATAAAGCAAAGATCGAAATTAAGAGAAAGTCACTGATGTGGGGATGATTCCTGATGAAACAAAGTAAGCGTTCAAACTCTCAGAAACAGTTTAAAGTAAAACTGACAACAATCTGGGCCAGAGTTGGCAGCAGAAAGGTATTCCAGACCTTCAACAATGGTTTTTCCATGATCTTACAAGGAGGACATTGTCCAACAAGAACTATTATGCATTCAAACAATGACTCTTCCAAACCTAAAAAGCATTGTTCTTCTGTTATACACTCTTTCTGCCCATGAAATCATGGCAGAGCACAGAGACTTCAGACTAACAGCAAACACTGGCTGTGATGCGATATTTCCACTTGGCTCCCCTCCCTGTGACTCCTGCAAGAGCCATTGTTTCAGCGAGGACCATCCATAAAAAGTGAGAACAACAAAGCACCTACTTATGGAGCTGCTCATTAAGTCCTAATTGCATTTGTCATCTGCATCTTGAAATGGTCAAACAGTGTTCCTAATTTTTTCAAAATTGTTACAACCCTTTTACCAGGAGCAGTTTATTGTGACGATGACTCCGGTATTAATCAGTGCTCTTTGCTCCAGTTTGAAAATGTTTGGAGTGATTAGAAGCTTACGTCCTAACAGTCCAACTCCCATAAAAATCCCAGCTTATCTCTGAAGAGACCATTCAGCTGTGCTCCAATGCTCCTTTATTCAACTTTTAAACACTGCTAGCAGAAAGCAACAAAAACTACTGATACGTTTGGCACTGGAGCAAAGTCTTCGACATGTGCAAGCCACGAGGGAGCTCGCAGGGCTGTGCCAGCTCTCACCAGCTGAGCATCGTACCAGCAATAGTTTCAGTGTTCATGGGCTTCCAACCCCCTGATGTTTGCTTCGAGTTTCAGATTGAAAGCGCACAAGGAACTCAGCGTAAAACTCAGACTGTAAATTTGACTTTTCCTTGGTCTCCAATCAGAACCATAAATCAACCCCAGATTTGCTTTGAACTTGGTCGCGCTTGCCCCAGAAAGTTCAGGAACTTTAATAATCCTTTGGGACGGAGTCAAGCCGATTTTAGAGCATTTACAAAGAAAACATCGAACTGGTTGAATATTATGTGGTTTTGCTACGTGCCTTTGGCAAAGCCCTGGCAAACCCTGACAAGGATCCAGTTCAAGTGGAAATAAAGATAAACTGGGCATTTGACTGATGTCATCAGACAACAACTGACATACTGAAGGCATCTTAAACATTTATTTGGTTTCACTTTGCTAGGACTTTATCAGCATAATGAGACTGGTTCTCCTTTCCTCTGCAGTGATGTAAATGAAGAGTAAGGCCATCCTTCAGCTGTGATGGTTATCCGGCTCTGATGAGGCTTTTCAGATCTCTTCATTGTGGACTAGCAATGTCTGGCCAAGTACAGTTTTGGATCCAAGCTAATGGTCTCGCTATAAAAGTGCTGGAGAGCCCCAAAGGCATCTGTATTACTCTGCCACGCTGGGACAGAGGGTTTGAAATACAGCTTTTCTGTTAAGGCAGGTTCTGCTCTTTATTCCCAAGTGATTCTCATCTGTTTGAATCAGAGAAAATCCAAAGCAACGTCAAAAGAATGCGCTTTGGTGAGGTGAGCATGCTACTCCCAGACCTACTATTTCACAGGGGGCTGAAGTTTCTTCCAAACATTCTCAGTGTAGCTACTCACCTTACATCTACGCTGAGACAAAACAAGAGATAGAGTGATGTGGTTTATAAATACATGCATACGTCCAGAAATCTTACAGTGTGTTTAAGAAAGGCTTGCCAAATATTCGTAGCACTTATCTTAAAATGTGCCTTTAGACTTTGCAAAATTTCCAAAATTATACATACATATACATGCACTGATATATTTCCAGGTCAGGTGGGACCTTACAATAATCTGTGAGAAATCTGACTTCCTTTTATTGTTAGGTGGTTTTTAGCTTTGTTTTTCTTTCTTTAAGCTGATACTTCATAGAGTTCTGTGTAGAAGGTCTACAATAGTCATCTGCTTGGTATTTGAGCACAGATATTGTTAGTGAATTTGGTCACAGTTCACACTTCTATTTTGCCTTACACATTAAAAACATAGAAGTGTTAATAAATTGTCACTCAGTAATGAGCCCAAGGTTCTGAAACCCTTTATAAAACACAAATCTCATAACATGACACCTGGTTCATACTACAGAGCGTGTTATTCCCCTTTAAAATCTCAGAGAGCATATTTAAGAATTGCTACTGGAGCATTAATTCACAAAATTGTGGAAAACCCACAGCATCAGGATTCACATGTTCAAAGTGTTTGGACCTTCAGACTCGGGGGCTTTGTGCTTGTCCATCATTCCAGAGAAAACCTAAGTTATATCAGAACAATAGCGACATCTCTGGTGTGTTTTGCAGAAATTCCCATTTCCTGTATCTCGTGGGTAAATACTGTGCTTTGAGAGGTTTGTTCGATTGATTTATTAATTATGCCACTTTCATCTGTTCGTTATTTTGATTTGTGCATATTTTGACACCTTCTTCTTTGCAAGTTTTGTTTTCTTTGGTTTCTGTGTTTGTTAAGCTCTCAGCCCTGGGCTGTACAACCCCACAGGCAGTGGGAGGGCATCAATAGAGATGCCTCAATTTCAGTCACCCTATGTAGATCTCAAAGTTTGTAAAAACAGTCAAGAAGCATCAAGTAGAAATTAGTTACTGACCTATAAGTCTATTGAAAGTTCTTACAATCGCTGCTAAGCCTGGTGAGGGAGCTACATGTCATAAAGGAATATGGAGAGCTTTCATCAAAATGAAATGCTTCCCTTTAACTTTTGGAGAGTTGGAAGATGAAAGCTGCGTTTCACTGAGAAATGTGTTTTAAAGGAAACAATCTGTTCTCAAATTTAACACTACAAAACTAAGCCTGTGTGAATTTTTCCATTGGTTTCAACAAAGATCTTCACACAGGAGAATACTCATGCGGATAATTGCTCCTAAGATCGGGCAATCTAAGTTAGCTCAAGAAATAAGGGTACTAAATCATTTTCTAATCTATATTGTTCCTTTTGACTGCCAAAATGCTTGCTGTATTTATTTTTTATAATCCTGATAAGGAAACATTCCTAAAACATTAGCAAAAAAATCCAGTTTGACTGAAAGGACAAAGTGAAACAAACATCTTTCAGCCTTTCTCCGCTGTTGTTGATCTTTAAATAGCAAACTTGATCTTCTGTCAAAGCAGATTTGGTGTGGTTATACAGCAAGTAGCTCGACAAGATGGGATAGGAAAATCCTTCAAGGCCCTTAATCGGCAGTCTGCCTCTTGCTTTGAGGTCTTCCCCTCCTCTTGCCTTTGGAAGAAGTCATGCTTGAGAACGTTTAATCCACTGCAGCCCTTAGCACCGTCCCTCTGGGAGCTCACTCATGCTTGTTATCATATGTTCGCCGTGTCAGAGGTTAGAGGGTATAACGTGCAACGTGAGCCAATCCCCAGCTCGTAGCTGAGCCAGAACTTATCTATGATCACAGCCAAAGCTGGTGGGGCAGCATCAAGATGGAGATGGAGCAAGCTCTTTCTATAAGCATGTAGTTTATAGATGGGGAGCAAAGTCACACACCGCCTTCTAAATATGGCCAGATCTTGTTTGAAACTTTATAAGATGTTTTCCATTCCCCTGTATTGACTTTGTAAATGATACCTTCCAAAACTTTAACAGGCGTGAGAAATTTAAATATACAAACCCCCTTCGACCCGAAAAAGGAAAACAGTGTATTTTAAACAATTGTGCAGGGAAAGACAGTGGCAGAACAGAAAAAGCATTTGGTTGGACTTCTGAAAGCAGTCACCCTGAAGAGAGAAAAGTTAACTGTAGCTGACTGTTTGAAAGCATAGAGCTCTGGGTAACGTGAACACAGGAGATATGGGATAGCCCAGGGGAATTCGAGAGGTTTAGATCCATTTGGGAAAGGTCATGCCACACTGCTTCATATCTGTATTGTTGTACACAAACCCACTCCTATGCTTAAGAAATGGCCATTCGTATCTCTGTGGTTTGCCAATGAAAGAAGTTTGAGTTACTGATCGTGCTGGTTGATTTCTAATATTTGTTATCTTTATTTGAATCTCTGTTTTTGATTCTCCAGATACTGTTTGGGAATAATTTTCTGCATCAGTTTGTTTGTCCACATAGGGAAGTAGCAAAGAGGAACACAACCCTGCCATGTAGGAGAAACCTTCTTCCCTGTTGGCTTTAATTTGTAATGCTGTGAGACCGCTGACTGTGCTGTTGATAGAGCAGCTTAGGCTGTGGCAAGCAGTTGGCCAGGTGCACTGTTTGCTCTGAGAAACCCAGGGGATTGGGACACTTAACATTGTACTTAATATAGTGAAATCCCCTTTGAAGAAGAGATTTTACAATTCATGTTTCTTACAAACACCAACAAATGATAAAATAAAACCCATTTCCTTACATGATGGATAGAAAGAGCGATGGGCACCTTGCTCTTTGGACAAGCTCACACATGGTCCTTCACCCTGCTGAGATAAGGAGGGAAGGAATAACACACCACACAAACACAAACACCAACACTAACTGATTGCTCCTATTCATCCCGGGCCAGTTCCATGTCTGCTTTGAACAGCTACAGGAAAAAGCACTGCAATTCATAAATGAGTAAGCAAAGAGTCTGATTTCATGAGACAAAGAGTCAAAGCTACATTCAAATAATGGGATTGCACTGTGGATGCATATTTCATTACCTCTGAAAATATATATTTCACCAATCATCATGAATAGTAGACAAACACAGCACGACTTATTCAAGTCCTTATTAACTTGTCCTACACTTAATGATGACAGCTTGATGATGTTTTCCAAGATTCAGTGGCTTCTTCTTGAAAAGAAGTCAAGTAAGCTCATGTGTAAAGCATTAACTAGATATGCATCCCAGAATTTAACCATTATTAGTTAATGACCATTGCAAGGCAAAACTTTCTTGGCAAATGAGCTGATCACAAAAAAGTGCAGTTCTGAAGAGACCAAAATGTTTGGAAAAAAAATAGTTTTGGGTCAAATGGAACATTTTGGAAACACCGCCACTGGTATCTAAAATTCTTGCATTTTGAAGGACTTCTCAGAAAAGGCAGGACTTCTAAAATAAGGTTGGAAGAAGGAGATTGCCAGTAGTTAAGAGGAAAATAGGGTCATAGCAAGCAGATGCTTTACATGGATTTCAAAGGATTGCTCAGAACACCCCACTAGGAAACACTAATCAGTGCTTTGTCTCTGGATGTTTGTTAACAGAGATGGCTTAACTACCATGAACTCCAGTGTACCTTCTCCATCTATTATTTCTCTTAACTAATTTGCACATGAGATATTTTTCTGTTGAGGAGGAAAGGTTGCAGGCATGCTGTTAAACATTTTCTTCATTGAAGAATGTGGCTAAAAAACTAAAAAAAAAAGAACATCTGAAGTTCAACTTCTATACAAACCCATATTTAGAATCTGTTTTTATAAAAATCTGTATTCTAAGGCTAACTGCAGGGCAGTGCTTTATGTTTGCAAGACTGGGGCATCTTAGAGTCAGCAGGTGCCTGAACTCTAGGCACATGCTGAAATGTTTTGCTGCTTTCTGACCCTAAATGATTGGCCTGACAAGCAGCTATATTCAGGGTGGTCTTAAAACTCTTACTAGGAGCTGGTTTAAATCAGAGAGAGGGATGAGGCTGGGGAACATAAATGTTCTCTGGGGCCCATTTCAGTTTTTATGAGGTAGGTATTCCAGCCAGAAGAAAGGGGCTAAGATCAAGCCAGTCATCCTCCAGGTGAGACTCCATTCTTTAAAACCCTTCTGTGAGGGCCTTTAATAACTTTTCCATGTGTAAACATCCCTGATGCTTTTCTTATGAGCTCAGAGTGACAACCAGAGCAAGAGGAGAGTGGCGGCTCAACGCTTTTTGACGTCAGTTCTTATAAGCATAAGCAGTTGATAACCATGACACTCCAGAAACTGGGTATCATGTATCACTGGAGAGCCACATCAAGCAGAGATGGGTTTCAGACCTACCTTACTCTGCTAGCATAGCGACGAGCTCTGAGTTTACCCAGGATTCTTTACTGTGGGCTGTAATGACCGAAGCACAATTTAACCCCTTAACCTCTCCACACATGGGTCACATTTCAGTCCAATAGAGGACACACACCAAGTGGCTCATGTTTATTTTCCTATTGTCATTTTCAGTTTACCTTGAAGAACCTGATCTTTAAGTTGGTAACAAACAGCTACTGAAACCAGATGAGGATTTTCCCCAGCTATAAACCACTCAGCCCCAAGAAAGACCCCATGAGATTGCAGAACAATTGCTTCTCATGTCAGCTGAGAAACTTCCCAAAACAGCAGAAGACAAAGTATGTCAGATGGCTTCTGTATTCCTGTTTTGCTTTGGCAGTGCTGGGTCACCAAGGGATGTAAAATGTATCAGACTCTTAATTTAATTTTGGGAGTGAGAGAACATTTTACTTATGGCAGTCTGAGTTATCTTGTGCAGGTTGACCTAATGAACATCAAAGCTAGTGAAGAGACAGACATCTGCTGATCTTGGTAGATCTCAGAAGATAACCATAAATTCTTAAATGCAATTTTAAGAACCTAGTTCCAAAAAGATGTGATAGTACAAGAAGCATCCTGAGCCTGCAAAGAACACATCCTTTTGGGGAAAATCACCATGCCTGATCACAAGGGAGATTTTCTCCTCTTCCAGATGCTTTGGCGTCAGTGAGAAGGCCAAGCCCAAACCTCTCCAAGAGGTGCGTGAGGTTTTAGCCACAGAATTTGCTCTAAAGTCAAAGGGAGCCACGCAGCTAAACCTTGGCCAGCAGCTACAGTCTGCGGCCTTTCATAACTATTGCATTTATTGGTTTGGTGAGCGCTATGAAACACTCTTTGGGTGGGCTTGAACTTCCCCCACAAAAAACAACAATTCTAGGCTCTGGGCTGGTAGGCAGTGAGGTCTGCATGGCTTCTCCTTCACACTGGCCAACCCTCCCAGCCCCTCAGTGGGCTCTGGCAGCTGAACTCTGATAGCATCAAATGCGGGATGAGGTCACAGCTTCCGAAATCCCACTTATCCTTACCCAAACAAGGCGCAAAACCTTCAAACTCTCAAAACCGTATATAAAATATCATGCTTAATAAAGCTATTGTATCACAGCAGGGCCTGGATTTAAGCTTCTTAAATCCTGGCTATTTCCTTAGGCACCGATTATTTGGTTTTCTCTAATGCGGGATTCAGTGCGTTGTTTATAGAGCACATTTATGGTGCTGCACTTCGAAGCAAAATCTTTCTTCTAAGCAGTGGAGCTGGAAGGTTTTACACCCCTGAATTTCTTTTTACCCTTTTTACTTCTGCACACAGTCCTTTTGCTTTTCACCCTGCTGCAATGCATTCAGAGGAGCTGCAAATCTTCCCGTGCCCTCACTTCTTTCTCTGGGAGATTTCAGTTTGTTTGTTATTGCAATCCGGAAGAAAGTTCAGCCAGTCCACATCTCTGCCCTTGGCTCTTGCTTCTGAAACCTTGTCCCCACAAGGCCCATGAGAAATTTGGCATTTAAACGGTTGCTGCTAGCATTGCATTACCCAGATTTTACTCTGGAGCAAAACTTAGTCCCGAGGCTCCTGATTAATGCATGTCAGCTCACACATCAAAGCTCAGAAGGACACAGGATGGGCATGTGTTCACATATCTCCTTCAGCAGCGTTGGCAGTGACCATGTCAGGACAACCTGATGTGAAAATAAAAAGCATCCGGAGATAAACAAGAGTGAATTTCCCAGCTATAGAGAGGGGAGACTGGGAGCAGTCTCTAAAAAGGATTTGAATGGGAGCTAAGTTTTAGATAAAGGCAGTGTCGCCAGCTACTGGCACTGGCTGTGCTGTAATCCAGGAAGGGGGTGGTGGAGCACAATGGCCCTGGGGACAATGCCCACAGCTGCTGTCACCTCCTGTCCTTGCAGAGCTGAGGCATCATCTGCATGTGCCTCAAGCTCCTATACCACCTTGAAGGATGCTCCAGCCTTGGGGAAAAAAAAAAACCTTTGCTTTTGGTTTTTGCTATTTTGAGGAGTCCTTCATAGGGGAAAAACACAACAGAATGAGAGGGGACAATATCATAGATACGATAATATAGATAGATATCATAATATCATAGATATCATAGATATCATAATATCATAATCATAGGAGGATGGAATCGTTTGAGTTGGAGGGGACCTTTAAAGGCCATCTGGTCCAACTCCCCTGCAAGAAACAGAGGGACATGCACAGCTCCATCAGGTGCTCAGAGCCTCGTTCAGCCTCACCTTGGCTGTCTGCAGAGATACAGACAACCTGTGCCAGTGCCTCACTGCCATTATCATACATAACTTTCTCCTTATATCCAGCCCAAATCTCCCCTCTTTTAGTTTGAAACCATTTCCCCTTATCCTATCACAACAGACCTTGCTAAAGGATCTATCCCCCTCCTCCTCGTATCCCCCACTGTAGATATCCAAAGGCTGCTCTCAGGTGTCCTCAGTGCCTTTTCTTCCCCAGGTTGAACAGCTCTCAGCCTGTTCTCACAGAGGAGGTATTCCATCCTTTGGAACCTCTGCTGCTTCTTTTTTTTCTTCTTCTTTTTTTGCCTTTTAACCAATGCAGGGAGGAAAATGGAGCAGCGTGAAAACAAACTGAAAATTTCATCCCACCACCCTCCACCATCCTCTTCCATCATCTGGACAAACAGACCCTCTTCCCCACAGTGGCCCCTGTAGGCTTCCATCTGTGGCACAAAAATTATTCAGGTACCGTTGGGTCAATACAGAACTTACAACATAAATGAGAATGACTAATGTGACATTATACCCCCACTGAACTCTTTCCAGTGGCCGTTTGCAAGCAGCTGAAGCCAATCCATCAGCGGATGTAACAGCATTTGTTTCTGAAACATCTGGTCTATATCAATATGTAAATCAGTTCGGCACAGAAGGAAACACACAAAGAGATTTTAATCTAAATGCCTCATGTTTTTGTTGTTGTTGTTTCAAAGAACTGCATCCAGACACTGCACAGTGTTACTTTTCATTTTCTCTTTTATTTTTGACATAATATTCATTATATATCCAAATGTCATTTTGTGATGATTATTCTAAATAATATTCCTAGTAGCTTTTTTTTTTTTCTCCTTTTTTTTCTTCTTCTTCTTCTTTTTTTTCTTTTTTTCCTGGAATCAAAGTATTTTCTTACTGAAGGAATTCAGGCCTGTTGAATTCTGAATTAGACCTTAATTGTATCCCCTGTCAATCACTTTTAATCCAAGCAGCAGTTAGGGCAAGCAGACCTCACATGTTTTGGCAAGCCAATGGCAAAGTGACTTGGAAAACACCAAGGCAAGCCAATACTGTGATTAAATAGCCAGGAAGGGACTTGGTTCCCATTCTTTGAGGGAACTTTCTCCAAAATGTGCCAAACCTCATTTCCAGAAGATGATAAGTAGATTTCTGATGCAAAAATATTATGGCTTCCATTTTAAAATAGGGCTGAAAACTTCCTCCCTTGTCACAAATATGGAGCCATCACTGTTTGTGAAAAACAGCCTACTTGCTCTGCAGCCTAAATGTGGATTTGGTGGCTCCTCTTTGAAATACTTTTCACATGGGGTTTGAAAAGAAGCAATGAAGGCACCCAGATGTCCCTGTTCATCACAGGGAAATAGGACTAGATGATCTTAAAAGGTCCCTTCCGACTCAAAAGATTCTATGGTTCTATGTAAAGTTATTAAGATATAAAATAAATAAATATTAATGAGTAAGACCTACATGTGGAGTGAATAGTATTTTACTATACAGCAGAGGGGTTTTAGGAGGTTTTTGTTCCATTTGAACTGTTTCTCCTTGTCTTGAAACCTCTCTATCCATTCTTTTCAGCCTGATAGGACTGAACTGAGTCAAAGCTGTGGGAGCTGTAAAGTGTAATTCAAGACAAATTATCAATACAAGGGGGAAAAAAAAAAAAAAGAGGTTTTTTTTTTTCTTTCTTTCTTTCTTTTTCTGAAAATCAGACTCTGGAAGTGAATGCTTGTAGGTAGATTGTTGTGTCGGTACAGGGCTCTGCAGAATTACTTATGGTAGGGAGGGAGGAGGGAAGATGGGAGGAGGGAAGACGGCACCAATGCTTGGAAGGATCAAGTGACCTAGAAAAGATTTTTAGAATTCCTCCACTTCTCACCATCAGATAAAAGCAAAGAGAAAAAGCAAGTGACTCATCCTCTCTTGTTCCCTTCTAATAGTTTCCTAATGAAGTAATCGTAATCCTTCGGAAACGTATAACATAGAAGACAAGATAAGAAAATTTAAGGGGAGTGGGGGAAATCTAATTAGCTAATCACTTTTATTATTAATGTAACACCATGCAAAAATCATGCTAAATTTTCTCCTTAATCTGTCTTTTCTGTGCACTTTGCTCATGCACAGAGTCACATATAAATACCCACTGATCAGTACTATTTCTTTTGCAGCCTGTCACTCGCTGTAAAATGACTAAATCTGCCATGCAAAAGACCAGGTAAAGTTTAAAGCAGGAGATAATTATTTAATGTCCGTTTTTAATCCAAACTGGACGATCAGCCAAGATTCCAGGTACACAAATCTGAAATAGAAGTGGCAGATTTCATGTCTTTGACTGAAGGCCATCATGGGTGCAGCAAAATGCACCAGGAGCATTCCTGGTATGAGATCTAAAAAAAATAATCATCTACATGCAGCTTGTAGAGAGAGGGGCTTGTATGCAAGGAGCTGATGCCATTGATGCCTGCATCAGAACCCAGCACTGAACATGCCCAAAAAACCCAACCAGTGTGCCAAGATCTATTGCTCACAGCCAGGCATGCATCTGGCCCAAGCATTGGTCCTGCTGCTGATGCATCAGCAGTAGCTGATGGAAGAAGCGTTGTGTTTTGACTTGCCAAGAATGCACGTGCTGAAGATGTACAGGAAACATGCAGTCAAGCACTGCAAAATGTATCCACATGGGATTGTTGTGCACACAGCCTGGTTAAAGCTGTACAGCCCTGCTCATCATGGTGACCACTATATCAGAGCTAAATCTTTGGCTACGTGTTCTGGCTTTTCTTTTGCAGAGGTGGAAATTAAGTGAAGAATAAATGAAGGAAAAGAGAGATTTTCACTGAAGCCATAGAAGTTGTTTTCATCCATCCATCCATCCATCCATCCATCCATCCATCCATCCATCCATCCATCCATCCATCCATCCATCCATCCATCATTAATCCAATAAAAAATACTATGTAACAAGTGAAATATTTATTCAACTAGAAAAACCACTGTCTTAGCAAATGAGGCCTTTAATTCTTTTTTATCTTTTCGAGTTGAGTGAGGCAAAAACTTAATTAAAGATGAAAAGTAAACCAGCCTCTCAAATTCTCTGAAGCTTGAATGGTAACATGAGTACGTCACGCTTAACATGGGAGTTTAAGCATGACAGCTACCCTGCCAAATTTTTATTAAGGCTTAATCTGCATCCAATTTTCTTCAGAGGAGGAGCCCACTCCCTTCATGAGTCTACCAAGAAGAAAGCCTTTATTTTCCCTTTGCCATCATCCATGTACATGGTCAAATTCTCCTGGGGTAACTTATAGTGAAGCCTGCACTCTGCACTGAGTTGCAAACAAGAAGTGCTCTCCTATATTATTATCAGAGAGGAGCACGCAGCTCTGGTGGAGGTGGTTGGGATTTGCACCACTTTCTGAATCATTCATCCTCCTCTCCCCTTTTTCCATCTTCTCTTTTCCATTCTCCGTTGAGTTATCTCCACACCCAAGCTCCAGAAGAGCCTGATGTTACCCAAATCAGAGCAGCAGGGTCCGACCGAGCAAGGAGATGAATGCAGTGTTTGTAAAGTTAGCAGAAGTTGGTTTCTCAGAGTTCATGCCGATGTCACTGCATGTGCTGAACTCCTACACGTTTTGAAACTTGATCTTACACCTTTCCTTTTATGAAGATGAAATCCTTGGCAGATAATTATTTTGCTTTCTCACATCATATCAGACGGTTTAAGCACCAGTCTGCTTGTTAAGAGCCAGCTGTTGTGGAGTGAAAAATGAAAGAGAAATCCCCCACAAAGTACCGTACATTCAGCTATCCCACAGTGGCAGTGTGTTGCTGCTGTCTGCCCTGCTTTCATTAGATTCTACTGATAAAGAGTGAATCTAGGCCTTTTAAAATATTGGTCCTTGAGAAAATATTCAGGGAGTGAAAGGTAGATTGAAGCAAGAAGTGCTGGTGCACATAATGCTTTATTTCTCTTTGGAAAGATGAGCCTGGAGATGCTCAGCTTTGGGGATGTGCTGTCTATGGGATTACTGTGTACAATGTAGTGCTGGTAGATCAGAAATATGAGCATCTCCTTACTGTCAGTTCTTCCTGATTATCTTTTAGGGCTTGTTCAGGTCCAAATGAGCCTGTGCTGGACATGATCTCCCATCTCCTCCTGCCATGGACTTACCTTTCCCTCTCCTCCCAGAAGAGGAGAGCAATGAGGCACTCCCTTAGTGAAGCAGATCTGCTGAATTCGATTTTGGGGCCACTATCAGGGCTAAATGCGATGTCATATACTGTGTAACATTGGCAAGGTTTACTCTGTATTTCCTTTGCTATTTGATAAAAACAATTTTTCGCTCGCCAAGACTAGCAAAATGTCTGCTCTTCTCCAGGACCAAAGGAAACAGTGTTTCTTCCACTATCAACAGAGGAATTTATTTATGTCTCACAATGGCTTTTCCACGTGCACACGCCACCTCAGAAATCCAAATTTAAATCATTCTGAAGTGAATTTGGTGTCTCTGCCCTGAATGCTTATTTCCTTAGAAAAGCAACAGTGGGATGATTTTCCCCTAGAGCATCTCTTGAATTTGGCCCAGCAGATGCTGCTGAATGTTTTTTCCTTCCTTTTCTCCTTCTGCTACAATTGCTTGATTTCAGCTACTGTGAGCCTGACCCACATCCCGTTGCAGCCCGTGGAAAACTCAGCAGGGCTGGGGCAAGCAATAGCCCAGCCTTGGGTTATGGAGCAGGGAAATGTGAGAGGACAGCTGGGCCATGTCTGGTACCAAGTCTCTTCATTTCTCATCTTTATTAGCTCATTAAGCACGTAACAAGAGGCTACTGCTGTCTGAGCACAGCAAGCCTCACACACACATCGTTTTCTCCGTAAAAACACGTTTGGACACTGTTACTAAAACAAAAGTCCCTGATGAAAGTCATGTTCACCACCGTGCACAATGTTCTTGTCAATGCAAGGAAAGTTTGGTTGCTGTGGACAACCTGTGACCATGCTGTTAACTCCTTGCTTACTTCAAACAGCAGTCTGAGGCTATTTAATGTGTTTGAGCACCAAATATTCCAAATACAAAGAGTCTTTAACATCATCAACCCTTCACATAGCAAAGAAATGGAAATTAATTCGTTTTCCATTTTGGCAAGCGTACAGACGAATTCATTTTCTTTTTCTTCAGGACTAATAATAACGTATCAGTTTCACGTCAAGGAACTTCTGGTCTGGTGATCCTAGATTTGGGCAAACTTGGAATTGCTTGTAATAGAAGTTTTGCTTCAGTTTCCAAGATCACTGTTTTTCTAGTAATAATTAATCCGTTTTAATATGGATGCTTAGAAGATTGCCTGAGTGTGGGTAGGAATGGATTAAGTATGGATTAAGTGGAGTTGACATACAAAAACGTACATCCAGGGCTATTGTTTTCTTTGCCTACTTTTGCAGAGCAGTTGGAACTGTAGAAAACTCGCCATAAATTTTGTCACTATGTTCAGAAAAAAGTGTAGGTAGATAAGAAAGCATTATCATTTTCCAACCTATCCTGCCTATACATGTGAATATATATTTTGACTATCCATAAGTGTACATATGGGTATCTTACATACAATAGGAAAAACTATTTATACTTCTGTTGCTTAAATAATAAGCACAGGTTTTCTTCCTAGAATATGATCCCTGCTATCCACAGTAGGTTTCTTCTACAGCTGTTATTTTGCTGATTGGAGCCAGAACAGCACACAAATGCATACTCAGAAGCATACATACACCCACCCATTCACATATACATATCACAGGAAAACAGAAGCTCTGATTTTTCCAAGCACAGCTACACCCTTTTGAGAGTTGTTTACGGCTTTTGTCACAGTTATGAATACGTATAAGAGAAATATATTTCTGCGTGTGTGCTGGGAAGCCAAAATGAGGCACATTAACCCTGCTCCCAGCATGTGCCACCAAACATATGAATGTTGAGCTGGAATTTTTGTGTTTTTTTTTTTATTTTTTTATTTTTTTTACTTTTAATTATTATTATTATATTGTTATATATTATATTATTATTATACATAATGATATATATATATATTTATATATTATATATTATTATTATGAGTTATATATTATTATTATGAGTTATTTCTGTCCCCAATTTTTAAATGGGGACAGAAATAACTCATTCAACTCCAAAGATTACTTAGATAACATCATCATGTTGATTATCAACCCAGAATCGTAACTGAGACACTAACAGGAATTAATTACTGCTTATTCACAGTCTTGTATGTGTGTGCTTGATAGGAGTATAAAGAACTCAATTAAGGCTCTTAATACAGAAAACAAGGGGAGTGTCTCTGACCACTTGCACACACTGCAGGTGGGATTTCAAGAAGCTCTTGGTTTCTCACTGATGCTTGGACATTTCTTGAGGCATTGAGCCATGAGCTTCAGGAAAGCAGAGCCAGATGGAGTCCACCCTACAGATAAGACCATCACTACTTGTCCTAACAGGCAAAATGAAAAGGCTTAAAGCTGAAGGCTGACCACCGAACATCAAGGAAAGAAACCCTTTGATTTCCAAGATATGGTCAGTATTTTCTTTTGCAAGAAGAAACACGTATTTCTTCTAAAAATAAGTACAGAAGAGTGGGAAGACTACACAGAACAATACTATTGTAGGTGTCAGGCTCGTTATTTTCTTAACAGATGGATAAATCAGGGGCTCCCTTGTTATTTTATTTGTGCAGTGTACTTTAAAAATACTCACACACCCACGTAGTGCTTCCTCATCGATAACACCAGCAGTGGGGGGGGGAGACGGTGTCACCTTCCATAAACAGGTACTGTTGACATATGGCTTGTAAAATAGAACCATTTCAATGGGGTTCGGGTCAGCTCAGAGAGAAAGTGCAGATAACACCGCCTTATCTGGCAGTATTAGCCAAAAAAAATGCTGTGCATTTGAAGCCCTGTATTTGCCTGCTCCGCACATAATTCACTGACACGAGGCCAACACTAACAGAGGGTCTAATTGGCCGTACGGATCAGACGGTGATGTTCAGGAAGATGAAAATAATATTGGCCCAATGAGATGTGTTTTGTGTTCAAAGGTTGTCGATTTTCTGCTCCGGCTTGGGCTGGTGTCACAACAGCTGACTGCGGCCAGCATTTAAATGAGATTTAATGGAGATGTTTGGGAGCTGCACACACACATGGAGCGTG
Source organism: Lagopus muta (assembly GCF_023343835.1). Taxonomy (NCBI): domain Eukaryota; kingdom Metazoa; phylum Chordata; class Aves; order Galliformes; family Phasianidae; genus Lagopus; species Lagopus muta. The sequence continues at coordinate 2,627,724 of NC_064444.1, forward strand.
GACAACAGTGCTGCAAATGCTCAGTAGAGCCTTTAAAAAACAAAACAAAACTTGTTGTTTTTTTCCTTTAAAAACAGCATGGATATTATATAATCCCCAAATCTTTATGAGGCCTTTCCCAGGGGTCTGGAGATGGTTTCATATGTAAAATCATGAGCTCGGTAAGAGGAGAATGCAGAATGGTGAGAAACCCACCAAACGAGCTAGCGATTGTAAGAAAAAGATTGCAGGAAGGGTTAAACCTTGGAAAAAGCAAAGGGAGAAGTGGTGGCATCACAGGTTTCCAAACCACATTAAATACATCTTACTTCTCTAGCCCAAAACTCAGATGGGAGGGTTAATACTGTGATATTTCATCACGCTACGATCGTGCTTCCATTTCACATTCAGCAAATGCTGCCTCTAAAAATTGCATCCCGCATGTCTTGTTTTGTTTCCAACTTGCTGGCCGGTGTGGTTACTGTAGCCATCTGACTTGCTTTAAGTTTCCCCCCCTTCTCATCCTTTCCCTTCATGACTGATGGCTGAATCCCTCTGGAAATCACTCCGTATCCACCAGTGAGAGAATGGGTTTTCTGTCTGCCAATACAGCCCTTGGCAGACAGCTGCATGTCTCATGTATTTACTAGGTGAAATATCTGGATTGTTGTCAGAGCGCTCAACAGAGATATCCATTCATGTATCAGCATTAGCTATACTCAAAGATTAGTTAATGGGATAAATGTCTCATAAACAGGAGTGAGAACAGTCTCTATGAAAGCAAGTAGACTTTAAATCACAGACAGCTCTGCTCAAATGTGACACTGAACTGCGATTTTTTGTATCTGTGAGGCTTTTGTTTTGCATGCATTTGTATCCTTTACATTTCACCCTATAAAATTAGTCTTAACCACCAAAAATTGGCCCAACCCAGGTTCCAAGTGTGGTTGAACCACCCACTTCCATCCCTGAACTGATAAATTTGCTGAGGCTCTCTCAGAATTGGGCATCATTCATTAAGAAGTCAATCCTGCTTAGCTTGAAGAGTTCCATCTTACAAAGAGGCATGAACTAAAAATGCTTTGCTGCAATCCTCCAAAGCTCAGCTACCCAGGTAGAAGCTGCTGCCTCTTTGTTTGTAGTCTTCCTCTTTCCACTCTCCATTTATTGTTTTTTAATCAGCAGTCTTCATAAGTGAAATTCACTGCTTTAGGGTTGGTTTTTTTGAACCACACACATCTCTAGGAATCTCACGCCAAGAAATGTCTGTAAGTATTTCTAGATGTTTGGAATTTCCCAGCAGTAGTGTGGAAGTTTGGTTTGTTTGAATCTCTCGCTCAGCAGGAGGAAAATTGAGCTCAACATGTTCATGAGTATAAAAGCCATCTGTTTGATAGGGAACCTGGAAGAAGACCGAAGGTCTGACTCGGAGATGATGAAGTGAAAAAGAAAGATTTCTGTTTCCCGTCTCTTAGAATTAATTATGCTGTTAATAATGTGTTAGAAGACATAGGGTTGCTTTAAGTTATTACTTAAGCCCAAAGAAATAAATATGACTTCAACAGAAAGCTTTTCTGATACAAAATCCACTGTAGCTTTATAAAAAGTTGCTCAAAAACTCAGAAATGTGTGTGTGCCAAGATGCTTCTCCATAAACGTACTCCAGCAAGGCTCCTCCCTGTCCCCTTCTTTAAATCAAAACCGTTTTGTGGATAAAATATCAGGATTTCTGCTGGAACTTAGGTGCCTGATCATCATATGGCATCACCCATAACCTTCTGTTTATTCATTTTCACATGTAGAGCCCTTTGGTGTAATCTGGGCGTGGGTTTGTTTTCTCGTTGCTGATGCTGGTTTGTGGTTTCCCTGGGATGTCTGGAGGTCAGCAGAGATGTGAAATGTCATTTATTCTTTGGTAGGAGAGGAAGGGGAGAAGGAGAAATGGGACATCCCTCCAATGGTAGAATATTTCAGAACAAAATTCACAACCTGAAGCTGTGGGTGAAACTTGGGCTCCCTCTGCTCATTGCAAAGGGAACCAAAGGAGATGAGGCAATGGTTTTAACACTGGTTTCACCAATGGCTTCTTATGTGTGGTGTGAATAGCCTCAACAGGTTGTTGAGTTAGTATTTAGATGTGTGTGGTAAGGAACCATTTACTCGGTGATGATTCTTTTGTAGATTTATAGTAAACCAACTTAGATGCCATGCTCAAGAGATAATGGCTTTAAGTTATATCTGGGAGGTTCAGGCTGGATATTAGGAAAATATTCTCTGAAAGACTTGCCGGGCTCTGGCACAGGCTGCCCAGGGTGGTGATGGTGGTGGTGTCACTATCCCTGCAGGTGTTCAGGAACCGTGGAGATGTGGCACTGAGGGACATGGTCAGCGGGCATGGTGGGATGAATTGGGTTGGGCTTGGGGATCATAGAGGTCTTTTCCATCCTTAATGACTATGTAATGCTATCTTTCTGTATCAATACCTTTGAAAACTGTTAGCAAAGCACAGTCTATGGAAGGCACTAAATACCAATAGCTGAAACAAATCTAATTGGTTTATCTCCAAAAGGCCACTTGCAGTCTCCTACATGGGGGATTTTCAGGAGAAAAACATCTCGGTGCCATCAAAAAGCACCGAAAGTCTCCTGCCCTCTCCATTCTCCTCAGCCCAAGTCTCTCTCTGACTGCAGGATCACTCTTCTAAAATGCAAACTCTCATTGCACAAAGCTGAATAAATACCAGCGGTGAAGGTGGATGGTTCTGTTAAGCTCCAGTATACACTGGCTTTGTCCCTCATTGCGTTGGCGCGAGCTCTGAGGCAGGGTTTTGGAGGGCTGCCAGCGGGGCTGGATGCCACCAATATTTTCTTTAGTGCATTGTAAACCCCAGGTGAGTTTTGACACCATTAGTCCCCTTGGCGGCGGACACTCGCCGCATTATATATGAACTGTTTGGAGCATGTTGAGTGCGGAGACTCCTGTAATGTCCAGAAGTATTTGGGTGTACAAAGGAAAATACAGCTGAGCTAACAGAGCTTTAAAAGAAGCCTGACTTGGGTGCTTGATAGGCTCTGCGTAAGGCTTGCTTGTCAACATTACCAGGTGAAATCTATGAAATCTATGCCTTCAACCTGAATATACAAGGAAAGCCAAAATAACACATTATGAGCGTTAATGCAGTTGAAAGTAAAACCGCATGTTTTCCAAAGGGTTTAAAAGCTCATTTGAAGTAGGGCAAAGGGTCAGAAAAGAAGGAGTCCCATTTATGTAGCTTTGGCAACAGTTTAAAAATGAAGAAGCCCCACTTAGACCATGTACATTTCATTATATCACTGCTGCCCTTGTCGCAGGGAGGAAAAGCGGAGATGCTCGCCTTGGTTTGGACCCTGCGAACTCCGAGTGTTTCCCAACTTCTCCCAGAAAGAAAAATAAAATAGGAAAAGAAATGGTTCTTTGTTTGCAGCGAGTGGAAAGAGTGCAAACCCCAACTGATTTTTAATTTTTTTAAAGGGATTTTTTATGCTTAGGCAATAGGAAAAATCTGATCATGTTTTACAGCCTGGTGTTAACTGCCGGGCGACCTGGGGTTGGGTCCCCTTGGGGCACCGTGGGGGGCTCAGCATCTCAGCAGGGCACAGGATGCGATATGTGGGGCAGTTCTGCTCATTGCTACCTCCTGTGCTTTGTCCTAGGCCATGTGTCACTCCTTTGCACGCTTTTGCTTTGTCCTTTGCCTTGAAGTAGTCTTGGCTTCCATATTTCCACTGATTGATGTCTCTTGTAGTTACTTGTAACAGTCCCAAGGCTGATTCTCTTTAGACTGTCCTAAATTCAAGGAAGTGAATGAGGGAGAAGAAGGATGCTCTCTGTCTTATCCCACAGCTGCCAGATGGGACGAGAAAACCTGGAGCAACCTAGTTCAGGTCTGGAGAGGCTCCATGATTCTGCAAAGATGTGTTGGAGAGAAGCTGTCAAGCTACCTGCCCCCTAGGACCACTGCAGCTTTCTTGCCAGCACACCTGGCTTGTAAAAACACAGCAGGAACACCAGCATTTTGCCCTGCGGGGATGGTTTTCCAGTAAGTTCAGCTTTTGGTGTGGATTTCTTGGTCCTATCTTAAAGGGTTCCAAAACAGCTGAGTGCCCGGGTCTGCTCCTCTAACTGTCCTGTGCCTGCAGCCTTGAGAACAAAGCTGGGAGTGTTGCATGTAAAATACTTGACTCAAGTTTATCTGCTGCTTCTCTAAGGATTTGGAGAAAGAAAACTGTTTCTGTTAAAAAGTAACATGTCCCAGGTCCACGGGCTTGAACAGAGAGCAAAGGGAACATTTTTGTCTGAGGTTCGAGTTAAATCACTGGCAGAACATCACTGCTTTTCCTGCACTTGAACTCAGATCCAACAAAAATCTATAAAAAGCCGTTAAGTTGGGATGAAGGAGAGCCACAGAGGTAATGAGTTTACTACAGTCCTGTAGGGTAAACACTGGACTACTGCAGTGTGAGGAGCATTACTGCTGTTCCCAGAGGGAACGGTGTCCCACGTGGACTGTGAGCCTCCTCCTGTTCTCACCAAAAGACACAAAGTAGATCTAGAGGGCAAGTGAGACATTGATTTGAGCGCCCCCATTACAGCATGGAAGGTCCTTTGGCTGGAAGACTGGATTGGGTAGTGGTTTTATGGAGATGAATGGCATGACAAGGTGAGAGAAGTGGGGTGACGGAGTATGGTGTGGAGGAGGATCAAAGCTCCAAGGGGGAGTATCTGCTGAGCACCAGAGGTGTAGGAGGTCTGTGTGTTTCATGTTCAACAGCTTTTCATTTCCCTTTAAAATATGCAAAGGAAAGAAAGAAAGGGAGGTGAACCTGAATCACCTAAAACTGAACAACTTCAAGAGAGCCCAAAGCAGCTGGATCCATGGGTAGTAACACAGTGACTGCAGCTGCAAATCATCCCACAGTCTTGTCTGTGAACAAATGAAGAAGAGTCCAGGTGTGCATCATGACTCTCTGCAGATGCCACTTCTACAGGCATCGTGTTACGGTGCCTCTCTTTTGGGGCTGTGAGCAGTATAAGAAACTTCAGAAGATGCAGAGGCTCCTGGTGTAGGGCAAGTGGTGGGAGAATGTGCCCAGGGTGGGGAGGTATTGCTTGAACATCCAGTAAATCCTCAGATTCCTGATATAGGAGTTATGGAATCTTGTAGAAATTGGAATGATTTCTGCTATTCATTCACATTCATTCTACCCAATTGATTCTAATATGGGATTGATTTAAAATTTTGTTCCAATATAGGACAGGCTTTGAATGTGAGTACCTTTTGAAGGCTGATGGCTGCAGAGAGAACAATCTGCAGGATACATCTTGAACTCCCAGGGGTACTCCAGCTTTATTTATCCAGAAAGAGGAGAGTCTGAAAGAGACATTTCATAGATGGAATCACAGAATGGAAGATTGGAAGGGACCTTAAAGATCACCCACTTCCAGCCCCTGTGCCCTGGGCCCACCCACCAGATCAGGTTGCCTAGGGTCCTATCCAACCAACCATGTGCATAACTCCAGTAATGGGGCACCCACAGCTTTTCTGGGCAACTGAAAACCCTCTAAGAGAGCAGCATAAAGCTACAGCAGATGGTGGCAGCCCCAGAGCAATTCTGTCTCCCACACAGTTGAGTGCACCTCTTCCAACAAGCCAACAGCATTTTGCCTCTTGTGGCAGCAAACTCTTTTTCATGCCAGTGTTTCCCTCTTGCTTTTGAAATCAGAACGACTGGAGGGTCTTCACGTGTGAGAGTCTAAATTAAATACTGACTAAGAGGTTTTATGTGAACTGGGCAGCTTAAAAAAAATAATCTGAATGGATTCCACAGGATGGATTTAGGGCTCTAAAATAGGTCCAAATAGAATGAAGGATGTATGTGTGTGTTAGAGGTACGTAAAAGGCTCAGATGGCAGATGAGTCTGCAAAAAAAGCAGAGACTGAGAAGATGCAGAAATAATAACAGGGATATAGAGGCTGGAAGTAGAGATAATTTTCCTGTACTATAGTAAGGAAAGACAGTGTATCTAATATTCCCTAAATTACTCCTATCCAAATATTTGTTGGTCGATTTGCTTTTCCTTTCCAAAGCCTCAACAGCCTGATTTTATTTTCCTGGCTGCACAGAGAACCAGGAACACCAGCAACATGGATTCCAATGTGAAATCCTACTCAGTGTTTCAAAACCTATACCTGGTGTTGAAGGGGTATAAGCATCAATTTTTATTAGAGCTTTATTTGCTACCGGTATTCAATGAGGAGAATCTGCTGCAAAGTAAAAACATATGTCTCATGAAAAACATTGATGTGCACAGATTATGCTGCACATCCCTTGGGTACCAAGTGGATGAAAAGAGTCAGAAAGTCATTAGCAAGGAGGGATGGAATAATTATAAGACATGTTGAAGTAGACAAATCCCAGCTGCGTGTCTTTAGCTCATGTTTTGCTAATCTGAATTTCTAATAGTCCTTCTGTAACGCTGGTGATGGACTCCAAGCCAAAAGAAGGGAAAACAGAGTGTGCAAAATCTTTCCAACTAATGTATTTATAGCTCATTTATGTGAGCATACTAGATAAACTCTCTGCAATTTATTACACCAAACTGATCTGTCTGGCCGTGAGCACACTGGGTTGATACAGTTATGCACACCTCCACATTTTCACAATATTGGAAGTGGGGAAACAACATCTGAAATATCACAGTAGTACAATTTGAGAGCAGCTGCAGTCTTTTCTTCTGATTGAAATGGAACTTTATTTTGGTACAAAATCTTGCAAAAATATGGAAGAGAAATTTTTACAATTTCTGAGCTCAGCCACAGAGAAAATCCACAACGAACAGGATTTCATATGCTTTCGATTACCTTTTCCAACTCGTTCTTCTCATTCAAAGTTCATTTTGAGGTTTGACTGGTTCTCTTTTCGTCTCTGCTCTTTTGGTCCTCTCTCAAAATTTGGGTGGTTTGGGAAGGCATTTCCTGGGAGCCCTTGGTGCAGGGACACATCCTGGCAGGACTGTAGCATGGCTGAGTAGGGATGAATGGCTGTGTCTCACCTGAGACAAGGGGCCCCACGCCCCAGAAAAGCCAGAGGTGTAGGAGCATGGGAAATAAATATTAACATAACCACGTATTAATGTCAGCTGAAGTTCTAACTCAAAATGCCTTAAAAGTTCTCCTGTGCTTTTTGCTTTTGGTGGTGGTTTTCTCCCCTTTTCCATCTTTCAGACAAACTCTGCTGACAGTCTCCCAAAGCAATTGATGTGGAAGGGAGAAATAGGAAGGGAGGGGGGAGCTTCTTTGGAAGAAAAACTTTTCGAATCACAAAAGCGAGTTTATGTAAGATTTCCACTTCCTTTCAGGTTAAAACCCCCTTTAAACCAAGGGGCTACAATGTCAGTACTGGATCCAAATCCAAACCTCTCCAGGCAGGCCTAATTAAAAAAAAAAATCACCAGGATTGCTGTCGGGGGACCATTCAAAAGTCCAAGGACAGAGCCTATCCCTTCATCAGAAAACAAAGAGAAATCCTGAATATGTATGAAGATGGTTAGGAGCCTGCAAAAGCTCCCACTCCTCTCCTTGGGAAAACCAAAGGTATCAGCTTTAAATCTCATTGGTGAGCTCATGAGACACAGGCTCTCATTGTACGCAAGACCCACAGTATTAATCACTTCTAGATTTCCCTTTCCTCTTTCGAAAGAAGGGATTTTCTTTTCTTTTTTTTTAATGTCCATAAATAGTGCTGCCTGAGATTAGACTGTCAGGGACAGAAAGCCAGGAAAAAAAGATGAAATACCCCAAAACTGAAGGACTCTGACCCGTTTCCAGAGTCGGTGCTCGGGAGGTGAAGGTAACCCTGTGGTTTTGCCCCAAACGCTACAAGCGCTGCTTTATGGCGCGGCTGAAGAGAGTGATGGTCCCACTGGTCTGAATATGCAAACAGCTCCAGATTAAAAGAAGCCAGATCGCTTCCCAAACCAAATATTGAATTAGGTTTGGGATTTTTTTCCGCCCCCTTTTTTTTTTCATCTCACATTTGTGCCGCTCCGGTCTCGGCTGTGTCACTGGCTTCTTTGTCCCCACATCCTGCAAAAAATGCTGAATATCTCATGTCACTCAGATTTCTGGTCTGCTCTAACTGTAACGTTCATTCAGAATGCCAGCAGTAGGGAAGCTTCTGATCGCAGAATGAGTGCTTAGGTGTCTTTTTGACTTAACCTTGCAGCATTCTTTGTTGTGTGCCAGCTTGGGATGTTTTGGCTAAATGTCTCACTGAGAATAAATTTTCTTGCATTGTCTTTTCTCTGCTTCTTTTCTCGTCTGGCCGTAATCATGGATGCATTGCAAAGTGGTTTATCTACACATATATGTGATCCTGCAAGGGTTTTCATTAGAATATTGAACATTTTATGAGTCTAGTCACACTCCTGTGAAACTCACGGCCACCGTTTTTAGTTCCAACCAGAAGGAAAAACTGGGTGACATAAGTTAAAAAAAAAAAAGAGGCATTGCTTCTGAACTTTTCAGAAAGGACTGATCAGCTCAGAATTTGATTTCTGTATAGGTGGGGAGAAGGAAGACTTAATTTTTCTGATAACCAACATTTATCTTGTGAATTCAATAGCCCAATTGTTAAGCACACTCAACCCGGAGCAATTTTCTTTCCACCTCCTCATGTGATTTTTTTTGATGGGATGTAAGGAGAAATTGGCCCTGTGAATGACAGTAGCTTTGCAATGGGACATTTTCTTGCTACTGTACTTTAATATCCTTCTCAACAATGACATCTTCTACTCATTAAAGGTAGGTCAGTGAGTGAATCTAATAACATATTTGTGGAAACATAAGGAGCTGAAGTATGCCCTTGGCTTTTCAGGAAACAGAGGTTTTTCAGAAATGCCAGAGAAATGAGATTTTATTTTTCCAAGGCATCAAATTTTTTAAGGAACCCAAAACGTGCATAATCATATTATAGGTAATCAGGGTGCTATTCAGCTACTATATCAAACAGGCATGTCATTAGCGCGGCAGGCTAATTGCTTGAGCTTGCCTTGACCTGGGACTTCAACATTAAGGCTCTGGGTGGCCAAGCGATTTTCATAATTTTCTCTGTATTCCACAAGTCTAGAGGAAATCAAGGTCTGTGATTGCTTTGGTAATTTTCCTTTCAGAACAGATTGCTTGATTTGACATTTTAAGTACAGTATCTTGTAACTCACAGGCAGGCAAAGTTTTCAAAGAAACTGCCGTGACTGCAGTCTCCTGTTTTCCTTGCTAAAACACTCTTCTGTGTCTTTGGAAGACTTCTCTTTGTGAGAACACAGCAGCAGACCATGAGAATTGAGTTGCCACTGAGATAAGGTCACGTTATGTAGAAATATGAGCTCCTTAACCTCTGATCTTTCCCCCATTTCCAATTTTGTAACCTTCTGCTGTGTGTAGTTCACAGTGAAGTCAAGAGAAATGCTGGATTCCTCTTGCTTTCCCCTTCAAGAACAGGATAAACTTTTTTCCACCTTTGTGTCTCGTTGGAAATCCGTGCTGTGCTGCATTATGTGTTTTCAAGGAATAACTTTCCAACTTCTAGGACAAGGTAATGGAAGCCTGCTAAATTATCTTCAACCCCTAAAACAATATTAAATTAGTCAATTTTGGATTTTTATTTAACCAGAAATCAATGTGAAATCCCAGGTTAACTGAAATAAGTGTAGGAGTTTGCGATCTGTCCTGCATCTCTTGGTGAGAACTGATTTGAACCCACCATAGGACTGAGAGTTTCCACTTCCCATGAAAGTCGCATGGGAAGGACATAAGCCAGAGCCACTTGAACTCCTTGTAATGAGAGCAGAAAGGTGGGAAAATACCCCAGTTGGCTGATATTGGGAAGGTAATTTACAGGAGCGTTCCAGTAGGTATGTCTCTTACTGGTCTCCAAATTGCTTGCTATTTATGAAACTCTGAGCTACTCTTTAGTTTCCTCCTTATTCTCATGTCTATGCTAGCAGGTGATTGACTTAAAATTGTGACAGCAGGCTGTAGGAACTGAAAACATATCTAACAGGTACTCGGCTTACCTTATGCACCTTGGCCAGCAAGTCACCTTCTTCACCATTCTCCTCCTTCAAGCTCTGCTCTTTCTTAGGGAAATGAGGAAGAAAGCTCCAGTTTGGATCTGTGCTGCAAAACCTGAAGTTGGAGTTAAATATGTATAACGTATACAAATCAATTTTCACCTTCTTTCTGTTTGTTAAAGTTCATTACCAGAAGAATAATTTTGGTAGCTGTTATTATCTCTCTTTACTTGGAACGAATAGATTGGAAAGTTAACTATGCAGATGTGTTTTTCAAAGTGATGGCATAGAAGGAGGAAAACTGCTCTCCTGAATCTTTATATAAGTTGATGTCCGTGGAAAGATTGTTTAAGTGTTTAAAGCTGCACGACGAGGTCACACAGATGCTCACTGTACTGAATTAAATCTGAAAATTTGTGTTATAACATTATTTCAAAGCTGAAAATTTGTGTTATAACATTATTTCAAAGGAACATTTCACAATTCCTAATTGTGGTATAACAAATGCTCACTAATCGCTTTTTGAACTGGGGGGGGAAAAAAAAAACACAACTTTCCATGAACTTCTCCAACAACGCTTATCAAACACAGGATGTTTTTTATGCTTTTAATTTCATCAGCATTTTGAAAATATCAGTTTAACCATTAACAACCTGTGCTGCTCCTTGCAGTATGAATTCTCTGCGTTGATTTGTGAGAAGACAAACTAAAAATAATCCCTGAGCATCTTTTTTTTTTTTACATTGACCTAGTCTTTCTGAGTCAAGAGGTAAAATGGCCTTAAGTTGTGCCAATAAAGGCTCAGTTTGCCTATTAGGAAATATTTCTTCTCTGGAAGAGCAGTGATGCAGTGGCACAGCTGCCCAGGGAGTGATGGAGTCACCGTCCATGGAGCTGCCCCAGATCCATGGGGATGTGGCACTGAGGGATGTGGTCAATGAGCCTGGTGGGATGGGTTGATGTTGGTCCTGAGGATCCTGGAGGTATTTTCAAACCTCAGTGATTCTGCGATTGACATTTGAAGTTTTTAGTAGAGATTTGATTTCAGCTGCACTGTTGCCATTCTGTTGTCATTGCTGATCATCTTGAGTATTTCCCTGACATCCGTGTATTCAGCAGGAAGTTGATCCAGACCTGAGATTCCAAATGGACATTTGAGGATGGGTATCACTCTGCAGTTGGCTGTTGCATACATGCACAACCAGAGCAGATGATTGCTTGAACAGACCCAGCACAGATGGAGGCAACAGTCATAGGAGTTGACTTTTTTTTCAGTTTTGCAGTGCTAGAAAGATGCAGAGAGATTTCTACACTGCAATATTCCTGATTCTGCCCCAAAAAAACACTTCAGATATTTAGTTCAATCAGTTCAAATGGGCCATGGCACTATTATTTGGTCTCCAGGTCTCAAACCTTATCCTACAAGAGGCTCACGTTATGCATAGCAGGTCTGAGAACGGTTTATCCTTTGCTCTAACAGGATAATCTTACAGCTTGAGAAGCAGTGTCTCACAATTCTGGATCCAGAGGTGCAAGAGGTCTCCAGCTCTCAACTGGAGCTCTTTTTATGCACAAAAATATAAAACCAAGCACGTGTATGCTGTGCCTTGGCAAGGGGAACACGCTCTTTTCTCCAGGCGACATGTGAGTCTGCTGCTCTTGCCACTATCTTAGACAGTCATCTTCTCTGTAGGAAGAATGGATTTAATTATATCACAGTTTCCAGTTTTATTAATGTTCAAACAATACGAGCATTAAAGTGAAATAATATGCCAAGTACTGTAGAGGCCACTGAAACGTTTCCTGTTATTGTGTTGTAATGGAGATTGCAGTAACGCAGAGCTGTTCCAAATGACCGCAGCAGAAAATGTCTCCAATGCTCTCCAAGATCCACAGCTCTGCAGAACTCTCAGGACTATCACTCATGACAATAGAATTTCTAGGAATTAACATCTGAGGTGGCAAAGAATTTGCCTAGGAGGGGTGGGTACGGCTCAGACACTTCCTTGTGTTCTGCAAGCCTTCCAAATGAGAAGCAGACCTCATCTGGCAGGGCTTGTGATATAAGGCTACAACTTTCCCTAGCCACATAGAAATGGCTGAGCTCGTGAGCAGAAATCATTGGCAAATGTTGGGAGTAGAAAAGTCACTGCTGGTAGGAGACAACTCAGCTGGGTGGCACATAGCTTACAGGAATTGGCATTTGTACCCACTTCCCTGAAGGGGATGTGCTCCTGACATCACAGTGCTGCTTGGAGGAGAATGACATGTAGCAGTGCCTGCAGTTCCTAGCAGTGCTCTTCTTGGAAGAGGAAAGCAGCCATCCATAAAGCATCCCTGTGGGTTTTTGTACCAGCTCGCTGGAATATTTATTTCATGTGAAGTGAACAAATCAAAGCATAACTATTTGAAATCTGCTGGTGGTCAGCTTTGGGTTCCAAACCCTTCTGGAGGATTGTAACCAAGAGTGGGATGCTGTTCAGACCCTCACCTCCAAATCATCTCCAAAGTAGAAGTTGTGCTGAGAGCTGCAGCTGAATTTCACTGGCTTCAGTGACACAACTCCACAAGGACAGGGTTTCCTTCAGTATGATTTAGCCAAATTAACACACACAGCTCCCCCACAGAGAAATATATTTCTTTTAGCTCCATTCTTGTGCTGGACTTTGCTAGGAACATGGTTTAGTGGGCCATACTGGTGGACAGCTGGGCTAGTTGATTTTAGAGGTCTTTTCCTTCTATGATTCTATGATTTAATGTTAACTTTCTCCTCTCTGGCTTGTTTTTCATCATTCACCTTTACCACAATGAAAACGTATCATTCACTAATTTCAGCTCAATATATTACTCTGGAATGCATTCAGGGAGACATCCATGAAGGCTGTTTCCTGCCTTAGATAGCAAGTGGTTTCTATGTGCCTGTTCTCATGATGCCTTTCCAAGGGGTTTTAATGAGTAGAATGAATTGTGGGTCTGATCTACAAGATCACAATTGCTGTGTTCTCATTTATTTACATGGAGGCTCTTTATAAATAATGACCCAGTGGTTGCTCTATCACCAATTGACCGGGTTACCCACAAAGCCTTCATTCTTTTTTCTTCGGATCTGTTATCACTGCCTTAGCTGAGAGTGGCTAAGGATTCCTTAACCCATAATTTCACAGAGTGAAGCTCCTTCTGATGAATGGAAATACACAGAATCATCGAATTAAAGTTGGAAAAGCCCACTGAGCTCATTTAGCCCAACCAAAATCGAGCCAATTAGAAAATGTAGGTGGTTAATAAAATATATATGTATTTTTTTCAAGCATTTTCATTTCACAATAGTTAGTCCTTGACCAAGAAGCAGCTGCTCTCAGGGCTACGCAGGTGAGTTTGATATCAGAGGAAGAAAGACGAAGCAGGCTCAGATAACCAGGTCTGTTTACACAACGTTTTGCAGTAGGAAGGATAAAAAGCAGACTGGTGACATCGCAGGGTCTTTGAACACTTTCAGGACATTAATAATTGATGTTTCAACTCTCCTGGGATGCGATGTGACAGAACTTTTGTGCAAAGTAACAGACTAAAAAGAAATTCTCTCATGATTCACCTCATTGCCCCTCCACAGAAATGCTCTCATTTTAGCTTTTCTCCTCATACCAAAGTACCACATTTTTGGGATGTCTGTGACTGGCAAGGGGAGCATTAGGATTTTTGCAAAGTATGTATATTACAGGAATTATTGCAAAATTTATATGCCTACCGACAATTCAGGCCATACCTTTAGTCTTCAGCTGAAGATTTAAATTACTTGCAAAGAATTTATCTCTCCAAATCCACTTCCAGCTGGACACTTGGTAGGATTATGTAGTCAGTTCTGCACTTCAGGACAGAAAGAACAGGAAGGAAAATCCGCTATAGAAAAAAATGGCAGAAAATGTGGAGATAAATTTGCACATGGGCAATGGAAATCACATTTAAGGAAAAGGGGGAAAAATCACGAGGGAGAGCCAGGCTGCATACAGTAGTCTCAGTGTTTGCACTGGTTAAACCCCTTTTATCTCACATTTATAAACACAGGCTCTCTATATGATATAAAACACATTTAGCTGTCATTGAAATGCTGTGATTTATGGAACAGGGCTGTCCCTAAGAGGGTAACAACGCTTAGTGCTTATTTTGGCAGGTGCACTAATTCAAACTGCTGAACAGCTCAAAGAACAGCTAATGCTAATGACAAAAGGTTAATGATTTTCTTTTCTTTTTCTTTCTTTTTTTAATTGGAAATATTTGTTCAGTTTAGGCACTGCTTCATATGTGACCCCAGCTGCAGCCAAGCAGATGTCAGCCCACTTTGCATTTGGCAAACACAGCATTTGAAGAAAATATCTTCTAACATGACTAAATAGCCATCAACATTGCTGGGCTAATAAAGAGACCTCTACAGACCTTTGTCTGTCCTTTATGTTTGCACATAACAGGAGATAAATAATGAACTATTCCCCTAGTAAATCAGAAATGACATGTCCAATAGAAAAATCAGCATTAAATATAAGCATTTCTCTGTCTATCCACTCTGGGCTACATTTTGCAATTCCATCGTGATTCTCTAATGCCCTTGTTACCTGAGGCTGCTTCTGGCTTAACAGATTCGTAGAGTCATTTGTAACACCTTAAATGAGCTTCACTCTCTGCTGCTTTCCATCTCTCTGTTATTCCAGTACATATTTCATAAATATCTGTGGCTATCTTGAGCAAGATGGAAACTCATAAAGTCCCAAACCTGTTTTAAGAGTACATCAAGACCCCCATTGATTTGAGCAGGATGCACCAAATAGGCTGTCCAAGCCCCAGACAAATGCTGGCTGCAGGAAAGGTCCTTGGTGCCACCTGTCTGAGCCACTGCAGTAAAAGCTGAGGTTATTTTTAACAGGAATAGCAGCATCCTTTACACATAGCATATTTATTTATTTAGGAGATCTGCACAGGGCTTAACTGCAGTGCACAGCACTGGGAAAATTGAATGGAATAAAACAGAATAGAATAGTCCTTAAAGCATTCTGAGATCATCAGTGGATAGATAGCTCAAGGTGCAGTGCTTTGTCACCATCTGCACATGAGCAGTCAGAGATGTCCTGTACTCCAACTCAAGGCCAGCAATCTGCCACAGGACAGAAATCTCATGTACAAATGCAGGAAAAAAGTCCAACAATAACAAGGCAGAAGCAAAATGCTGGCCAGCAGTAAAAAGTAGGTCATTTTGAATGCATCCAAAGCTGTATCTCCACAAGGAAATGGGTAGAGGCCAGGAAGACATTTGTCAAGTTAATCATAGGAGATCAGGTACCTGTCCCCCTTCCCACACAGATTCCTCTGCAGCTCTCCCCTCACTATCCCTTGGCACAAAGCAGGTTTGAGACAGGCTCATAATAAGTGTGATTTTTCCTAGATAGTCCAGCATTAGTTTTATTTTGTAAACCACAGTGTTGCTCACAGCAAGGGCCGTGTTCTCTTGGCTCAGCCAAGTTCTCCCTGATATGGGGAGGGTAGTTGGGGAAATGATTACATCTCTGTCTTTTCTTCTGGCTCTTACCATAGCCCAAAGCCACACAAAACCTCTCCAACAAGCCCATATTGTATCCAAGGACCAGCAAATAGCATGAGAGTGGCTCTTCACATCATGAACACAACCTGTCCCAGGCACTGATTAGGGCTGGAAGTTTGTACAAGTAATTGCAACTTCTTGGTATATCTCTTATACTAGGAAAAACCTGCACTGGAAAAATTGGGTTGGATTATCACATTTTTATGCTCTTCAAATAGGTCTGTTTCTAGAGTGGTTGCATTAGGAAAAAGAAAAGTGAGCAATAAAACCCCAGGATTTGCCCATATTGGTGGTAGATACCCCATCCCTGCAGACACCCAAGGTCAGTCTGGACAGGGCTCTGAGCACATGGTGGAGCTGTGGATGTCCCTGTTCATTGCCTTTGAATGGCCTTTAAGGGTTCCTTCCAACTCAAACCATTCTGTGATCCTCGTTCACTCAGTGGGTGCTTGATCAGAAAGTTCAAGTCCCTTGGCTGTTTACTAGGAAGAAAAAAAGGGTGGAAAGCAATAGGATCAGAGGCCACTGAATGTGAAAAAAAAGTATTTGTAATGCTAAAATTATCAGCAAAAGGAAGGCTTTAACAGTAACATCACAGCATGTTTTGGTAAGTGCAATGTGTACAAATTCAACATAGATTTTTTCCCCACCACTGGTCAATATTTCTCTCCAACAAAAGTCAAGAGCTATTTTGGATTTTGTTCAACTGTTTTGAAGGCCTCCTCTCTGAGAAAGATGAGCGGATGATAAAATATGTGACAAGATGACTGAAGCATTGGATGAAATATATTGTGGGCACTGGGTGGAATAACCAATAGTGCTGGAGAGTGCGGATGCCTAGGAAAGAAGGCAGGTTGGCCATTTTATTCAAGAGCAAAGAGAGGAATGGAAATCTGGAATGCTGTCAGTGAGGCTTGGTCCAGGAATCAAAATCCATAAAACACATTAGCTCTGGGTTGAGCGTAGAAAAGATTCTAGCCCAGGTTAGCCAAATATCTGTGGCTTCGATAGAAGCCTTTAGGAAACTATGCAGCCACTAAACCATTTTAATTCAGCGTCCTCCAAACATAAAATGTTCTCTTAGCTGTTTAAGGATAATTTTCTACTGACCTACCTCACAGAGCCAGGAGCAGATCTCGAAGCAGTGAAAACCATCATCTGCTTTTGTAGCCACCACGATCCCAGTACCAGTTATGCACCAACCACATTTCTTCCAGCTCGTCTGCCTAGGTAAGAAAACCCACAACGCTGAGTTCACTCTACGTTAAAAATAAAAGGAAAAAGAATGGTTTGCAGAGAGCTTTTTGCATGGAAAATCCAGAGGTGAAATACTTGTTGCCTCTTTGAAGGAAGATACAATGCTAAGTCACTGTAACTAATAATCGTGTGATATTGAAAGAGTGCAGAATTTACTGGTGCAGTGGGATTACTTTTGTTAAAGCAATAATGCCTCATTTGTTCTTATGACAGAGTTTTACAACAGTTACACAGGCAAGTCTTTAACATCCATCAACATTACTGTCTGGATTGTATTATCTAGGAAATCCCAGAGTCACTAGCCTACAGGTTGAATTAGCTGCAAATTCATTTCACATTAGAATCTCTTTTGTAAATGCAGCAGTTACTCAGGCAATACCTTGGAGAAAGCAGAGGGATGTTATTTGAATTTTGTGTTAATAATTCTTTCCCAGCCTTTTCATTTATTTATTTATTTTTGTGACCACTGCTTCTTGAAAGGCATTGGGCTGTCTTTAAAATAACAGCAACAAACATGTTTCCAAAAAAAAAAAAAAAAAAAAAAAAAGGGGGGGAAAAAAATGCAGTTTATGGCATGTTTATCCCTTATTTCAGGTGACTGAAGAGTACATTTGGACAGGCTCAGATCCAACCACCCAACAAAAACTGCTCTTTTTTTTATCATTGTGGTTCTTCAATGAGTTTCTCTTGCTGGGTACTGCCTCCCTATGATCACAGCTTGGCTGGACCTCGCTTTGCAAAGCACCAAGCAATCCATCTCTTTCCTGCAAGTGGTATCCCAGTGAAGAAGCTTGCAGGCAGGAAAGAGTGTGTTCGACTCGAATGCCAGAGAACGTTTGAAGAAAATGAAGTTTGAACTCCAGACCACAAATATTCAAAACAGAATCCTGAATCTGAGGATTACAGTGTGCGAACCGCAGGGCAGAGCTGCCACCACATGACTGCTCAGATGTCACTTACAGGGCTTGGGTTTCGGGTGGTTACTGCTGGTCTCCTCCCAGGCAACCCTCAGCCTCAAGTATTTTTGGCAAATAATTCTGAAATAAAGGCTCTATCTGAAAATTCACTTGTTGCCCGCGATTGTCGCATGAATTGTTTGTGTAGCATCGTGTTTTGAGGAGAATGAAGTAATTCAGGTTAAGGGAATCTCAGAGGTTCTTCTTAAAGGATGCCTTCTGCTCAGAGAGACAGAGTTCAGTTCAATGCCAGATTAAATTCTGATGCTAAAATCCAGGATATTGCCATTTTGTTTCCTTATGTTTTTAACCTGCTACATTGACTTTTTTTTTTTTTTTTAATGTAATCTGTACTGTTGCTATCACAGAAAAAAAAACAAAAAAAACTCCCCTCTGCCCTTTTATGAATCAGTTTAAAGCTTTAACAAGACAGCTTTATGTTCTGCTTGGAGAAGTACATACTATTGTGCAAGAAACGATGGAAGCATCTGTTTAACTTTAGAATGAAGCCCCAGCCTGTTTTCTCTTCAGGGCTGTAGACATCATGGGATATGTTGGGGAGAATGTGGGTCTCGTTGCCATTTTTTCCTAACAAAAATCAATTGATTTTAGCAAAGCTCAGAGTTGATTTAATTGACAAGCAATCCGCTGGTTTCCTTCCCCATAGAGCAATTTGCCCTGATTTGTTAAGTGAGTGCTTCAGGTGAAGCTCCCTGTTTTCTGGAGACCACAAAGCCCCAATTCCTGCCCAAAACAGAGCCCTCTGTGACTGCCACCCCCCCCCTCTTGAGACACACACGCTTGCAGACACAGAAATAATGGCTATTTTAGCCTGTCATTCTCTGCAGCCAAAACCTCACCTCTGTTCACCGGGGTCTTTACATAACCTGACCTCCAGAAGCCAATTACATCTGTTTTCTTTGTGCTCATGTGTTTCTAGTATTGACACCAACTTTGCTTTCAACAAAGGGTGGGTTCCCATGAACTCCGTCCTTTATTACCAGCTGGTTCTTATTAGAGATTAACCAATAAAAAATGAGTAATACAGTCAGCAGTGTGTTCCTACATGTAGCCCTTTTCCATGTGTTTCAATTTACCAATCAACCAATAAAGCCCTGCCCTCCAATGAACTGCATTCCATACCTCACATTTTTTGCTTATTTTGATAAATGTAGCTTTTCATAGATAAAAAGGGCAAGAATCTGGCTAACACTGTCTACTGTTAGCTGGAACATTGATGTTGGTTAGATGAATTAGAGAATGCTACTTGATCTTTTCTCTGACAGCTTATTATGCCTTAGTGCCTGGGCTTCTAAAATTTCTCCCGCAAAGCTTCCTGTCACTGTGCTTAGTTAAAACTTGTCAAAAAATTAACGAACCCAATTTCAGGCTTGTTTTGCTTATTTCCTTCAGCACCAAGGAGGAGAGGGAAATTTTGAAAGGAGACACTTTGGTTCCTGTTGTTGCAGAGGTCTCTGCGAGTTAAAATTCCTCATCCAGCATTATGTGAGGTATTAAAGAGTTCAAACCTGAAAAGCACAGTTCATAAAATGGGTCATTTCTAGTCTAAACTGTTGGGAGGGAAAGTACAAAAAGCAAACGGCAGCTTAACGGATTCCTCAACTTGAGAAGCTGTGAGCACACGTGTGGAGTAATTCCTTGCAACCGTATCTTCTGTCCTGAAAACCTTATGTGCAGGTTTTATGCCAAGCATTCAAACTGTTGCGCTCCAACCATTAAGATTGTTCACATGCTTAAAGCTGAGCACGTGCGTAAGTGTTTGCAGGATCTGAATTCCCTCTGCTTAAGACAGATATGTCCAACCAGTGTGAGAGATGGCAGCAGAGGTGCAGTCTGACAAATTGGCATCTGATATGGAAGTGCAAATGAAGCAAAGAAGTGCAATTGAGCTCCTGCATGCAGAAAAAAATGGAACCCATTGACATTAGTTGATGCTTGCTGAATGTTGGTGGAGAGCAAGCAGTGGATGTGGGCACTGTGAGGTGGTTGGTGATGCATTTCAGCACTGGGGACATTGACAGTGGGTCACTTCTGCTGGTGGAGATACTTCTCATTGGTGAAAATGTATAGCTACTGGTGGTGACTATATTGAAAAATAGTGTTTTGTAGCTGAGAATTTTTTCTGTCAAATAGTGCTGTTGTGTTCTTTGTATCTGGCTGTTATTCCAAGGAAATAAATAGGAGGCATTACTTTTGGAGCAAGAGAATGCCTCTTCACTTAGTGTGGTGCAGGCAATCCAAAAGATTGGACAGTAGCTGAGGTCCTGATAGGGTGGTAACTCATTGGCACAATCTGCCCAGGGATGTGATGGAATCACTATCCCTGGATGTGTTCCAGAACTGTGGGGATGTGACCCCTTGCAACATGGTTAATGGGCACAGTGGAGATGAGCTGACCATTGGACTTGATCTCAGAGGTCTTTTTTCAACATTTGTGATCCTCTAGTGACAGTAGAGAAAAATCATGATAGGACTGGGGGGTTGGAGCTTGATGATCCTTGGCGTCCCTTCCAACCCAAGACATTCTATAATTCTATGACTAGGCACAGAATCAATAATGGCTGGGCTACACTGCTGCTTGCAGGCAGAAGAGTTTCTGATATAACAGTGATGGGTTATTAAACCTACAAAGTTTTAGTCTGCCTTCTTTGGTATTCTTCTGATTGACAAGGGATTCGTGCTTTCTTTTAATAAAAAATATGTCATGCTTAAACCAAGCTGCGGTCCATGAAGCACTACCCATGTCTCCCACCCATAAGGCAATCCAGGTGGCAGGAATGTTATTAGACCCTTTAATTCTCCTAAATAGACCTTCTCTTTGACACTGAATTCTGAACTTGGCTTCATTATCACTTTTCAGCAGGAGAATGAAAATACAGTAAATCTTTCCATTAAACCAAGCTGCTGAAAAGGGAACTTTATTGTTTTAAGGTAGTTCAAAGTAGGCTGAAAAACTCCCTGTAAAAACAGGCATGAACTCCTTAAACCTCCCTACGGTATCAACGTGTTAACTCAATGCTGTGGTGCCTCTCACCCCTTCACTACTATTTTCCAATTGCAGGCGGGGAAGGCTCAGCCTGTAGGAGCACACGAAGCAGAAAGTCACTGAAAGTTCACCACAAAAATATGGAAACCTTGATGCCAGGCAGCTATCGGTAAATCTGGGACATGGTGTGTCTCAGGGACATCTTAACTCTGTCCCTGGAGGTGTTCAAGGCCAGGTTGGATGGGGCCCTGGGCAGCCTGGTCTAGTGTTAGATATGGAGGTTGGTGGCCCTGCCCCTGGCAGGGGTTTGGAGCTTCGTGATCCTTGGGTCCCTTCCAACCCAAGCCAATCTATGGTTCTAATTATTCCCGTAATTTGCACAGAAATAACTCCATTCTGCATCTTCATGCAGGTTTAAGAGAAGCCAATGTTGTATACAAAGAGAAGGATATTTCTTGTGTATATATTTGATTTGTTATTACACCTTCACAGAGCAGACAGCATGAAAGATCATATAATAATAAATGCAGTACATTTAATGATGTCTTGAGCTTTTTTCTTCCCTTTGGGTATCTGCAGGGAAAAGGCAAGTTCCACTGGAGTTTGGGGCAAGCCTTTTATTCCTAAGGAAGTCCCAGCAAAACAGGGATTTATGGCCTTCCAGTCATCCTGTGTGAATTGGTGGGTGGACATTCCTTCCAGAATAAGAGTTTTGTCTCTGCTTAAAGCAGTGCCTGAGCTGACCTGGAAGGAGGCAGCAGATGATCCTATCCTAATTTTCACAACCATTGAGTTCCTTGTGCTGCTGATGGAGTTAATCAAATGAGACTGATAGACCTCCTCGGTGCTTTTCAGAAGGATGTAATATGTTCATAGAACCAAATTCTTCATTTCTACTCAGAATCAAAAGATCAAGCACGAGCTATTTCCATCCAATACACCTTCCAAGGCAATCCTTGCTGGTTAATTTACTTCCCATGCCCAAGGCCCCAGAATGCTGCCGCAGTGTTGCATGAGCTGTGGGTTCCTCCATGGCCTCCTCCAACACACAAGAGCAATTTCATTTAAGCTCAACAGTTATTCAGCACATACATTCCTTTTAATAATTGATTAAGTCTTATGTGAAAAATAGAAAGTACTGCAGAAGATTCATTTCCAGAAAGGGAATTTTTTTTAATAATTGGAATTAGATTCTGGGCTGGAGAGAAAGCTGAAGATAGCTGATAACGTTTTGACAATGATGAGTGAGGCTTTGGGAAATAAATACAGCCAGGATTATTGAAGGCTTTTCAGCAGCAGAGCCTCCAGTTCAGTGGAAGCATATGAAAAAATATTTGCCTTTTTCATGTCACCTAATCACTCTAGAAAGCTGGCAACAATTCAAGTGATGTACACTTAAAATGTCAGGCTATGTTATAGATTTCAACCTTCAGAACATGCTGTGTGGAATAATTCATCTTGTGTTTTTTGGTTGGAAAAATTTTGAACCTTAAGCTTCCTTCTGTGCTCATTGTGAGGTTTGTATTGTCCACAGCAAAGAAGCATCAAAATAAGTTGAGAAACAAATAACAAATAAAACAGAGAAGAACATGAAGCAACCGATACATTTTGTGGAGATCAACAAATATGAAGGAAGGAGGAGGAAATACAAAGTAAGAAGGCACCAACTCAGCCTTCCACACTACGGATATTTGTAATAAACCTTCATTAAATCCACAGCACAGCAAAGTCATTGACAGTACTCCCAACTGCCGTCCCACATCTTTTCCATTTCAGTCAATGAAACTGGTGTTGCAGGACATCTGAGGCACATGCAATTCCATCTGAGCTCCCCTCCATGTGGAACTCCCCTTCCTTCCCCACTACTGCAGCCTCTGTTACTGCCTGAATTAAGAAAGAAGCAACATCTCTTGCTGCCACATTCTACAGTGACTGGGAATGTCTGTCATATGGGTTTTCTCTGCAATCCCTGGCCCTGATGAACCACATCATCCAGCATAGCTTTGGTTCCCATTTGCTCCCATTATGCACCCTTGGCTGCAGCAATTGTTTGTTGTCATTGTTATTCAACCTTGTTCTTCCCTACAAAGGGAACAGAATTAAATGAAACGCTTCATTTCCAGTGTGAATTTCTCTGTCTTTTTCCTCCAGCCATTGGAACTCAGCTGTCCTCTCTCGGCTAGATTAAAGGAACCTTTAATATCTATTATTTTTCCCTAGTGAAAATACTTATATGTTCTAATCAAGACTCTGTTTGATCTCTATGATAAGATAAACAACCTGATTTCCTTACGTCTGTTCCTATCAGGCCTCTCTTGCATATTGCACCAATGCTTTTGCAAACGAAAGCTGTTTCCTGCAAAGCAGCCCGCTCTACTTTCAGCATCCATGAAAGACCCTCAATATCATACAACCATAGAATCACTCAGTAACTGTAGTTGGAAGGCACCCTTAAAGGTCATCAAGTCCAACTCCCCTGCAGTGAACAGGGAGACTCACAGCTCAGTCGGGTGCTCAAAGTCCTATCCAGCCTGATCTTGTCTTTCTCCAAGGACATGGCAGCCATCACATCTCTGGGAAAAGAATACACCAAAGAGATTTTCTGAGACTTCACCTCCTTCCTGAGACTTCACCTCACTGTTCTCTGCTCCCTTTACCTTCAAGCTGAAGGGATGCCAGCGGAGTTTTGGGCAACAAAGCTGTGTAGTTTTGCAGGCCTTTTGGAGCTTCATTTGTGAGATGAGGTTGCGGTAGTGTTGTGCATGCAGCTTAAATATTCATTGAGGCCCATGCCCATGGTGGTTGCTGACTTTCCAGCTGCCACACCAGATGTGCCACTAGAGATCAACGTCCTGCACCCCCATCCTAGAAGACACTAGCAGCTGTGGTTGTGATGTTTCCAGCCTGGGCAGCCTGAGGAGAATGCATGGGGGAAGTGGCAAGCTGGTGGAAAATAAATCACAGTACCTTAGTGCTGTCACTCTCTGCCCCAACTGGTTTCAACAAACAAAACTTCACTGTCCACTGACAAGAACAAATAAACTGAGTCAGGAGAGACTGAAATTCACTGGGGATCTGAAATATTTACCTTGATACCTTATAAGGCTAATAACCACTTTGCTGCTTCGCAGCCACTGACAGAATTAAAAAGAAAAAAAGGAGAAAAAAAAAAAAGCAACAACCAAAAAACAACAACAAAAAAACTCTACCTAAAATGTTTGGGGCTTTTGACTAGTCCAACCTGTCCTGGCAAAAGCATCAAAGCAGGATTAGAACAAGGTTTTAATTATACACGCTTCCCTCCACCCCTTTCCCCTTTTCCCCTCCAAAGCTCTTGCGTTTGATTATGGAGATCAGTGGAGTCAGCCAGATATGGAGGCTGATATAAATGATTTCATTCAACCTCCTCCGCCGAAGACACAACGAGCATTTTAAAAGCTGTAGGCAAACCTTTCACTCTTGGACGTGTGTATTCAGTGAGCCGTGCTGCTTTCTTTCATATTCTTGCAAACCACGCTTTTCAAATTGACTTGCCCAAGTCAGAAACCTGTGCGTGCCAGCAGCACTGGGCAAATAAATAACGTACCCTGGAAGGAAACATCTATCATCTACAGGGCATTGAATACATCTTGTTCCCCACCGTTTAGCCAGATTCTGTACTGATTTTGGCCAATGTGCCTCAACAATAAGGTAGTTGTAAATAAATAATCACTTATTTCGGGAGTATGAAGCACAGCAAAATGCAACAGTATGGAATATCTCCATTTCTCTGCATTTATCCTTGGCTGCATAATTACATTAAGGCTTTAAGAAGAGAGTCAGAATAGCTTGAATTGAAGTTCCTTAAGCAGTGCTGTGATAGATTTGCGTCAATTGGACACAGTGGGTTAATTGTAATGCTGACACACCAGGGATTACTTACTCCCGTTGATCAAAGGCAGCTCATCCAAAATGGGTGAGGCTGGAAGGGATTTAAATCATGGATGAGTCTGACAGTTCAGACTGATCTCAACAGAAGGAGTTGGGTGTTTCACTGTGCTGCATGGCAGGCAAATGTTCAAGTTCTGCAGCCTGTAAACTGTTGATCTTTCCAATGGGGTACACATACCATTGCATGATGCTCAAAACTTGTGATTTCTTGGGGCTTCAGATCTGACTGCAAGCTCAAAATTAGCTTTGACAAAAGGCCAATTTAATTCAATCTCCCTCTTCTCCTGAACCTAAGCTAAGGTACTGTGCTCATGAGAACGAGGAAAGGGAAAAACTACATCTGAGTGGTTTTGTCAGCCTTAATGTGACCCTATTTCTTCCAGGCACAAAACTATGAGCCTAATCCTTAAAGGATGAGAAATTTGACAGCTCGAATCACAAGAATAAAATCAGAATTGAATACAGTTTTTTTTTGCTGATGTCAAATCATTCACATATATTATAATGCAGACAGAGCCTCTCCCATTATTTTAGACCACGTATAACTCAGAGTTGTGCCAGACTGCCTGTACTCAGAACATGAAAAAGTGGATTATAGGGCTACAGTGTGTGGATTTATTACTGCAAGTACCAGCTCTTCCTATGTATCCTATTTTCCTTAGCAGCAGAAAAAAAACACCAAAAGGATCAAAAGACTCTAATTTTAGGATAATGCAGGACAAATAACATTATTTTTCTTGTTTTACTGGTCACAGATCTTCTATTACTCTTATTCTTCTACTCTGTGAATACACAGAATTACTGTAGTAAGTGTAAAGACAAGAAGTGAACAAGAGGAGAAGCTGGGTAGGAGTTTGTTTGGGGCAGGAGGTTTTACTAGTCTTGGTAAGCCAGAAACCTGTTCAACACATCAATGGTTCCACACCTACAGGGTGTACAGGAAGAAGTGATGTAAAAAAGAAGCCAGGATGCCTAGGTCTAAAAGTGATGTAAAATATTCTGCTGCATTATTTTATTTTGAAAAGTATTTTTTAGTGAGAGATTGCTTGGGAGGAAACTCCTTTGGGAAAATTTTAAGAAAAACTATTTCCTCTCTTTCTTTGGATTGCCTCTCCAAAGGAAAAAGCTGTCACTGGAAGATGGCATCTGTGCTGTCCCCAAATGTACAGCTGAAAGCTAAAGAATGTGCCTCAAAACCCAGCAAAGGACCTCAGCGAAAAGGAGACGCTTTCATTTCCCCTGAAATTTATAGGGCACATTTTCTCTCCAGCCCACACACCACTTGAGGTCATTCCACAAGCCCATTCTTTAAATTTACAGTCTTCATTTGGTATTTGTGTTGTATGAGGGCTAACAGCACACATTCTAGCTCTGGAGTGTGAGTATCTCCCAAGCAAGGGAATGGCAGCAGCTTCAGGAACACCCATCTGCCATCAGCATTTCCTTTTCCCCACTCATTTCTGTGTAGCCACTGTGGGAAGTGTGTAACGTTTATTGTTGAGGTGGTTGGGAAGGAGCAAAATGTCCTGAAATGAGCTGGGAAAGGGAAAAGTGGGGACAGAGCAGCCCCAACTGTTGTACTAAAGCAATAGGGCCTAAAAATCTTGGGATCTTCAGCAAGATCCCTCTGGAGCAGTGATATCAAACCATGGTTGGTACTGTACATCACACCCAGCACACAGAAACAATGTTGTATTGAATTTGTGGGTTATTTTAGGAGTTCTTATTTATTAAATGCTTAATAATAACAGCTTCTCTTATGCCATTCGTAAATGAATTACTAGGGTAGAACTGCATGCAATAGAAAACCCACAGGTAGATGAGCAGCCTCCCCCCAGCACCACTTTGTTTGTCTACAGAGCAATATTCCACAAGAACAGCTGCTGGGCCAGGTAAAATTACCTCTCTGAGGACTGTAAGACAGACATCAAGGCTGTGTGTGATATTCAGGTGTTTTCAGGTGGTCCCATTAGCTCTCAAAGGGGCCACTTGGCCAGAGAGAAATCAGTATAGAATTTAAGCTACAACGGGTTTAAACTTAAAACTGAGTCCAGGTCTCTTTTGAAGCATGCCCAACCCTCTCCCTTTCATACGTTTGGTTTTTCATTGTCTGGGAGGAGATGAGGTCTCTGCCAGGATCATGGCTCAGTGCTTTGTATACAACGAATCATTCCCATGCTTCAGCTGGGAACCATCTTTCAGTTTTCCCTGACAAGGATCCAAGCATCTTTCTGTGAGCACAAGGAGGGAAAATGTCCAGAGGTGCAATTTGTCCATCAATGGATCCTATTATTAAGTCATCTATTTCACACTGATCCTTTCCCCTTGCTGTCATGTTCATGCTCATTTCCATGCCTCCACTTTGTCATTTTCAAACAGGATTCTAGGGAACAGGGGCTTTTGGATTAGCCTGTCTCTTTGTTGTACCAGAAGATTGGTGGTTGGATATCAGGAAAAAAATTATTCTCTGAAAGATTGCTCATCAGGCTCTGGCACAGCTGCCCAGGGAGTAGGGGACTCACTGTCCCTGGAGGTGTTCCAGCACCATGGAGATATGGCACTGAGAGAAATGGCCAGTGGGCATGATGGGGTGGGTTGCAGTTTGGCTTGGGGATCTTAGTAGTTTTTCCAGACTTCGTGATTCTATGACCTTATGGTTTTCACCCCAAAGCATTTTTGCCATCACATGAAATGAGGTGACACCCCCACCTCATCACAGTCTGGAAAATGAAGCCAGGTCTGGCTTTGCCAGAGCAACCACCGACTCTCCCATAAAGGCATTACCTAGAGGCAAACCATTTTGCTCCAACAGAGAAAGCCAGAAGTGTGCAAAGAGAGAAATTCTGGCTGTCTTTACTCCCCCCGTTTGCTTCCATGAGATTTTGCATCAGATTGCTGCTGAACAAAATCATGTCTCTGTTTCCCCAAAGCTAAAAGAAGAAAATATCACTCTTGCAATTATTTTTCCCTTTGTCTACCTAAGCCTCTTTTTCCCTTTATAGTCTGCTAATGTACCCCATCTACATCCCAACCATTCCCGTCTTATCAGATTCCCCGATTTCCTTTTCCCACAGTTCAGGATGAGAGGTGAATAATTTCACTTTGCAACCCATGCCTCTACTGTTACAGACCCTCATAACACAAACGCTCAAGGGAACTCTAAGCAAGAATTTGAGGGAAGAATTAAAGCAGAAATCAAATGTAGTCTCAATAGCAGCCTTTATCCCTCCTATTTAGCCTAAATCAAGCAGTGAGGTTAAAGGGACTCTAACTGTAAAATGCATTTTCTAAAAGCTCTGCAACACATCACGTTGCAAGTTTGCTTAATAAACTTGAAAAGCAGAGTGGCATTTTATATGGGATTCTTTGGTAACAATACATGGACACTCCTTTGAAATCGTGACACTTGATACATCTTCTTCAGTGATTCTAAGGAACGGCAAATGTCTCATGTCTCAGGATGTGAATAAACTATCTGCATAAATTAAAAACAAAGTGACAATAAAATAGCTGGATCGTATTCTGTATTGATTTCTGAGGCCGAAATCTGTGTCCGAGAAACGGCCCCAGATTCCAGGATTGTTCACCAAATGGCTGGATCTTCAAACATCTGGAATTTAAAACTTTTAACGTCCCTTCTCCATAAATTTTAGCCACCTCAAGGTCTTTCCGCCACAACTACAACTTGCCTGACATGTTTTAGTGCTTGAGGTTAAAAATCACACTTTAGCTCAGCTCTGTCAGGGTCAGATTTGTGGAGGGTAATTCTGTTGGACAAGATATCATTGCGATTGCTTAAAAATCTGTCACTTGGGGGAAGAAATAAGACTTTTCCACAACCCCTTTGAAGAAGAAGCTATTCAAGTGAACAAAAAGGGCTGGCTCGCCTCGCGACAGGGGAAAGAAAAAGTGAAGCTAAATTACCTAAACAGCATCTCAGCCCTTTGCAGTATGGCGTTGTTTTGCAGCCAGATTAAGTGAGTAGATTAGAGTCCTTGCCAGGGTTAAGACCAGTCACATCAAGAATTGAGCAAAAATTAGCGGGTAAGCCAATTTTCCCAGCAATCTCCAAAGACTAGCTTTAGAAATGATGGTTTTTCCATTCTACTTAGAGCTCCACAGCACCGTTTCACAACTCTTTTCAGTCATTCCAACATCCAGCTTTAATGGGTGGTATTTCCTATTTTGACTGGTACAGAACTCATCCATACATCTATGAACGTGTGCATAAGGTCTTTTGCCAAAGCCTCCTTTTCTCTCACCCTCTCTCCTTGAAGTTTAATGGCTAGTAGAAGTGATTTGCTCCCATGTCACTGTCAATGCACCTTCTTTGCTTTTTGCAGCATTTTGTGAGTTTCCCTTGCAAAGCTGCAGCCTGCTTAATTTGAGGCAACAAGGTGAAGAATTGGCATCTCAATTCTCCACTGAAACACCTGAGTTCCTAGCCCCTAAGGAACAGGATTGATCTTAACGTAGCTGAGTTCCAAGAAAAACTTGAGGTGTGGTCTTTCTGGAGAGAAATGCTCAAAAATTAATGCCCCCAGGTCTGGTTTGGGTCAGATTAAGAGCTGCCATAAAATACATTTGCTCTGGTGGATAGACCCAGTAGCTTGTGTTTCTTTCATGTGTTACAGATGGCACATGCCCAGAGATGTTCCTTATGGTTATGGAAACCATTTTTTTTTTGTTAAAGAAGAAACATGGCTATTGCTTGGCTCTGTGGATTTTCTTTAAATTCTCTTTTGTGTTGGTGGTGGTGTGGGATGCTTGCAGGCTGCAGCTCTGTGTGCCTTTTTAACTCTTTACCCTCCTTTGTTTTTTCCTCTCCAAAGGTGAACTATCCTGACCAGATGCATGCTGTTCAGAAGAATGACATCTCCATGGCAGAAGACCAAAAGCCCTGGGCTGAAGAGCAACATCCTCACTGTTTGTTTATTTGGTTCTGGCATGTCAATGAAGATGTATCAGATCTTGCTCTTACCCATTGTGTCCCTCCCTGGCCTTGGCCCAGGCAAAAGCTCACATGCATTGCATGTGATGGCCCAAGCCAGGAGGTTTCAGGGAAGTTCCCCGCATATCTTCTCAACTCAGAGAACCTCAGCTGCTTCTGAAGTCCTTGTGAAGTTGTGATGTTAACCTCGATGTCCTGGCCACCTTCCAATGTAAGTAATTACAAACTGCCTATCTCATTTCAGCCTCTTATGTCAACTGTATGAAGTGTACTTTGGCTCTGATATTTTTTTTTTCTCCATTTTTCTGACCTAAACAGTTGCATAGCTTTCTGCAATTGTCCTTCTTCCACCTACAGTGGTGGCTCTGTGGTGATGCAAACCTTACACCATAAAGTAACAACAGAGAAGTCTCCCCACGTTTTCACAGCATACAATGCTCCCCAGACCTCTTCTATGTACCTCAGCCTGTCGTAGGATACCTGCTTTATCAGGGTGCTTGGACATGATGATCTCTTGAGGTCCCTGCAGTTCTGTGACTGTGTGATTCTGTAACTCTCTCCTGGCAGAGGACGGATAGGACTGCCCAGCTATCTGCTCACTGCAGCAAACGGGCCCATCAATCCGTCTTATCACACCCCGATCACGCAATGCTCTCAAATCCAGATTTCCCCCAGCTCTTAACATCTCTGACCCTCTGCCAGACAGCACAGGAAGCACGTCGTAAAAAAGTTACTAGAAGTGTTCAGCACAGTAAATGCGGGGACATTTGTGCACCCTGAGAAAAACCACAGGCGCAGCTGCCCGAAGCCCAGACATTTACTCACCTTCGGATATTTATTATTCCTTTCTTCCAACCTACTTCCTCGCTGCCATCTGTCTCTTACTCAGGAGGAGTGCATTCCAGATTATCTCTGATGCTTAAAACATGGAAAGACGATGACACAAATGGCAAACTGTCTGCTCAGAGGTCATAGGCTTTTCTGTATATCTCCGCTGGCTACCTCAAACCTCTGCCTCCCATCTACTCCCACTTGTGTAGTGTTGCCGTAAGATTTCTTTAAAAATGAGGGGATGCTATTCCAGGCTTCCTTCTGGAAGGGATAAGCAAAACAAAAAAACCACCACCCTTATCTTTGGTATTATACCAGAAGAAATAGTGGTAGATGATGTGGCATTGTTAGGTATTGCTTGAGTTTTTTGCTGAATGAACACCTCCATAGAATCATTTGAGTTGGAAGGGACCCTTAGAGATCATCTAGTCCTACTCCCCTGCAATGAACATGGACACCTACAGCTCCATCAGGTACTCAGAGCCCTCTTCAGAATCTTTTGTCTAGGTCCTGCTGTGACAATCTCCACCCAAGTACACTGCAGTCTTCAGATTTTTGCTCTCACAGATCTTATTTCTACTTCATTCCTTTCTGCTCGGCATGTATATTTTTTTCTTCCTGATTGATGTGGATCAGGTCATCTGATACCTGAACATACCTAGTTCAGGTGTGAAAATAAGACAAAAACACATGCACAAATGTATGAGTGATGGATATATTGGCTGAGTTTTCCAGTGAGGATGGGCAGCTGTGGTTTTGTTTGGAAATCAAAATTTTCCTCTGATCCACGCTGTCTAATTTTGACCCAAAGTACCTTGACAGCATGATATGATCAGAGCAGGCTGACGTGTTAGTATCTCTGTATCTCCAACACTGAAGGGACAAATCTTCCAGCAATGGCCTCTAATGCACTTGCATATGATTGCTGTGCAAGGCAGTATTTGAAGCAGCAAGTGATTGTGTTTTGTTACAGAGGAAATAAGGAGCCCGAATCTTTCCTCTCCCACATCCAGGCACCCCCACCCCTTCTTCCCATTACACTGTAGAGGCACTAAAGGGCATCCACATGAAATCTTACACTGAACCTGCTTCCTTTTTCCACCACCATGTAATTTGCCACATCAATGCTACTCCCACCCTAGGATCTGGAAATTCTGTATTTCTTTTCAGAGATCACCCTTTGATTTTTCTTGGACTTGGCTGTGTTTTTAAGCCTTTCCAAGATAGCTGCACAGGAGCAGGAAATTCTGTAGACCCCACTCTGTCTCCGGAAGAGGAGAAGGAGCCAAACTCCTATTAGCTCTTCCTTTTCATTTGCTGGCTTTTGAAAGAAAAAAAAATATGTCAGACACAAAGGAGTGTCAGACGTAGGCATTTTCATATAACTTTATTCCTTTTCCCTTTCTTAAAGAGCTCAGCACAAAGGGTTTCCATGTTTCCATGCGTGGTCTGTGCCCGGGTCGATAGCTGCTGATAGGAGGTGGAGGGTTTCTCTGCAGCCTGTGGGAAAGCAGAGCATTTGTTATTTCCAGACAAGTTTTCAGCTTCAATGCAAGAATCAAATACCTGAATCAAATTATTATCTGCAGCTGTGAAAATCGTGATCGTGAAACCTGATTACAACATTTCCACCCTCCCCCCCCCCCCTCCCACGAAAGGTCAGCGACAATATAGAGAAGACCTTCCCTCTTCTAATACAAATATCTCATGGAACAAAGATGACATTTTTTCCCATAAACTTTGCATTTCTCAGGCAAGGAAGCTGGGCAGTGCTGGCAGAGTAGAGAGCTCACAGGAGGTCAGGACAGAGAGGTACAATTTTCTCAGCAACAGACCATTTACTTTTGGAAACAACTTATCCCCATTAGCTGCTCTTCTCTCTCACCTCACTAACTGTTCTGATACAATGGGTGTTAATCCCTAAAGGACCGTGTATTTATTTGTATATTACCTACTTGCTTTTTACCACTCACACTTTTAATTTAACCAAGACCCTCCCTGCATTGATTTTCCATGTTGTGAAAGTCACATCACCCTCTACCTTCAGAGATTCTCACTTGCATGTAAACAAGCACCACTGTTTCCTTACACAAGGTATGTTGCAGTGATATATATACAAAGACTGCCTGCTCTTTGTTATACTATAGTGCATATTTCATCAGTGTAGGTCGAGTTAAACTTTCATGCTCCAGCCAACAAGCCATTAGGGGATACAATCTGAACCAGATGGGCTCAGGTCACAGTACTTAAGGTCCCTGACAGTGAGATCCAATCTTTGGTTGCATCTGAAGTCTTACTTATCTGTTAGAGTCAGTGGATCTACTTTTTAAGGTAGAAGCAACTCAGAGAAGTAAAATGTTAGAGAATTAGCTTTTAAGAAGTGTCTGTAGCTGTAAGTTGCACTGGATGCAAATGTGTTCCGTATGCAGAACATCTGCTGCTGCTGTGCTTTCCAGGCGGTCTTTGCTGACACAATGTCAGCTTGGTCTTCTGGTCAGGCTGCTCTGGGAGGCTGGGGACCTGGCTTCAACCCTCTGCATGGCACAGCCTGCTGAGAGCCTTAGGGAACAGCGAGACATGAGTGGCAGCTGGAAATATGGGAAGCATGGTGGGGTTGGTCCTGCTGGGACACACACAGGGATGTGTTGTGCTGTCACTGCTTGGAGGGGCATTGCATTTCTTTTATCCCATCTGCCTCACAGCTTCCACCACCCATGGGAGTGGGATATGGTGAAAGTGCTGGGTCACAGCAGGAACGCAGACGTCAGCATGGCATAGCCTGTATGGATGCCTGCAGGGCATTAATGGGAAGGCTCTAACATAGAGGCAGCGTGATTAAACAGGGAGGAGCAGTACCACCTCTGTTGCCTTCAGAGCTTTCTCGTTACAGGATGAAAGCCTCAAAGCTGTTTGTGAACTTGGGCCCTCAGATTGGCAATTTGCTGGGCTCTCTGCCAAGCCATGAGGCCAGATGTTCCTGACGTCGTTTGAAAACCACCGTCTCAATCAGTAAATATCACATCAGTCCAAGCTCAAACCTGATTAAAGGAAACTTTGGATTTTCCACTTAATGAAGAAGGGGTGAAAGGTAGGAATGTGTAAGAGATTGCTCTTAGCCAAGAACGAATCAAGAAAGTCAGTGTCTTTATTTGACTGACTACAACTACTGTGTAACTTCAGACTTGGTTCAGCTTCAGCGTAACGCGGTCACCGGCAAATCTGAAATATGTCAGGTTTCAGGCAGAGGATCCTCCCAGGGTTCATTTGGCTCCTGAAGCTCATAAATATTCAAATTTTTTGAGTTAAGAAACCTAGTCTGGAAAATTGCACCAGAAGAAGCTGTCCATGGGAAATTCCAGCTTCTAGTTGGTTCCATTTCTTGTGTTGTCTTCATCTGTCTTCACTGTAGTGCAATATCTACTTGACTCCAAACTCATGACAAAGAAGAGTATTGCAGTATTTCAGAATGTCACAGAGGTTAGCTGCAGCTACTCTTTTGACAACCTATACAAACACACAGAGAGCTCTTGTTGGGTTTTGCCTTCCTCCAAGTCTTCATCCTCTGCTGTGATAGAGTGATAGGGACTAGACATCCCTCCATTGCAGCACTGCTCTGAGATGACATCGTGAAAGTGTTCTCCAAATTGTGGCTTAGATGTGCTTTAGATGGAGCAGCTGAGCTGCAGTTGGATGGAGCACCTTCTTAAAATGTTTCCTGATAAATACATTCCAACCAAGACACCCTCAATTTCTGAAAGATCAGCAGGAAGGCTTACCAACTGTTTATTGGGCTGCCAGCAAGTGGGAGAGAATAGATTGTTAATGCTAATATTATACCTACTTTCTGGATGAGCTTACTGTATGATGAGGCATTGGGCTTGGATGCAAATTTGTGGTAACAGATCTTGAAATGAATCCAGTATGTCCAGCAAATTTAATTCATCTCATCCTTAGGGATCTGCAACAACAGTCAGAAGGGAAGCCGCTTTACATAGCATCTCCCTCTTTCGTGCAGATCCTCTGCATCATCCCAGTACCTCTGTACTGCCTCTTTGAGAAGTTCCCATCCAAATATTTGTATGTTCAGCTCTTGGGGCTGTTACACAAAGAATGCTCTGGAGTTATCCAGCTCAAAAGTGTCTCTTGAACTTGGATCATCCCACTGATATTTCTGCACCAGTTTTTTAGCTGGAGAAATTCTGTGCAGTTCCCCACTTGCAGGCATCTATTGGATTGATTTCATGACGGACTTAAACCATGAAAAATGTCATTGATTTCCAACCACTGTCAGGGTTGGAAAGATGGTCAAAAGCATGTGACTATGGGTTTGCATAGCCGTGCTGGTACTCCAGCACTGTTAGTTACCATGGTGGCGGGAGAAATGCATTTTCCTTTATTATTTACATTCTATGATTTGCTTTCTATGGATGGAAATTTTTCTGATACAATAGAAACAGAAATGGAAACATTGGCTAATTTATTGAGTGATTGAATAATTGCCAATTACTGATTGAGGTGCTGGTAACTTTATCAACTCTTGTATAAGCAACAGGTTTTTCCAGGTCAAGAATTCAAGTCCCTAATGTCAGACAGCCCAGCGTGATATGTGAGTCCATTCTTATGTATACAATCCACTTTAACAGCAGATATAATTTAGTTAACTTTCATTTTATTGCATGCAATGTGGGAGAAAAAAAAAAAAAAAAAAAAGGTTCTGGTCTTTAAATGAAGTAGCAAAGCAGAGAGCTCAGATCAATCACTTGGTTAGAAACGATTGTA
Organism: Lagopus muta; assembly: GCF_023343835.1. Classification (NCBI taxonomy): domain Eukaryota; kingdom Metazoa; phylum Chordata; class Aves; order Galliformes; family Phasianidae; genus Lagopus; species Lagopus muta. The sequence continues at coordinate 2,663,111 of NC_064444.1, forward strand.
GGAACATTGAGAGGCATTCAACAAGCCATTAACTGCTTTTGTTCCTGGCAGCATCGCTGGCCAAACAGATAGCAGAGAAGTAATTTATTGAACTACTTTGCCCTCCACATGCACATGTGTGATGTAAACAGAGAGATAATAAACAGCAGCTGGGGATCCCTTCTTCATGCAAAAGGGAACTTGTTTGAAATTTTTCTTGCTCCCAACTGTAAAAACGTTTACTTTTTTTCAGCTCAGGACAATAGCCTTCGTATCGCAAACCGACGTTAATCATCGTGAGTGATGGCACTGAGCCGGAGAGATGAGAGATGAAAAGAGAGTGGAAGCCCGAGCCATTTGCGATGGTTTAAACCAATCACTTGAAATCAGACAATGTCAGTTCAGTTTACTGCACATTTTTATGTAAGTAGTCAACGCTGCTATTAACAGCTGGACTTCAAAGTTTGGATGGAGCGGGAGTCTTGAGGTCTGTGTAATGTTACTTTTTTTTCTCCCCCTAGTCCGTGTAGTCATTAACAAGAGTTGGTTTACACGAACATCAAGTGCTGATAAGGATGTCTGAGTATTGACACAGAAATTGCTCAGTAAAGAGAACAATTTATAGGAAAGCCAAGTGTAAGACATTAGTCATGCACTATTAGGGGACAGCTACGTTTTACAGAAGGATCTTTTGAACTCAATTGGACTTGAACTTAATAAAAGCAAATTCCAAAGGAGAGGTTTGCTTAATGTTGGCCAAACATATTAAATCAATTTTGCTCTGGAGGTAATAACAGCAATTCAATTAACTTGATTCTACCTTCGTTGGAAATACAGTTATTCTGAACTGGGTTTAATTGCAAGCTTAGAACTATTAACAGGGGTTGAAAGTTGAAAAAGGATTATATGCTAATGTTTTACCTTGTGATTATTGTCATAACAGCAAAATAATTGTAGTATAATGTTATCTAAAGTATTATAAATACATAAAGATTTATAAAAATATATTTATGATATAAATTGTGTACATTAGAAATAGTCTTCTGCTGAGAAAAAGAAAAGCAACAACAACATACAATTAAAGTTGTGTTTAATAGTGAGATTTAAAACAATGGTAATCACTTGTCCTTAATCAGGCTGTTAACTTGTAGAACTCATTGCCACAGCATTTTATGGAGAATAAAAGAAAAACAAAAACAACAAACCATAATTTATAACTGGGAAAAAGTATTCATCGATGGCTATTAAAGTCTTGATACAGCCTCCCGAGCAGGAAACCCCATACATGCCAACTGCCAAAGGCTGAGAAAGTCCAGAAAGGAAAGATCATTTAATACATCTTGCCCACTTCAATATTTTTCTCAAGCGTCTGATGGTCCCTGGTGGAGGCAGCGTGGCAGAACAGAGAGATGTTTATCCAGACCTGGAAAAACGGGTTACACTTTCCTATCACATGATGAGCGTTGGATTTTTCCATGAAGTGAATGATATGCATGGAGTTTGTGCATGAGGTGTGGTAGGTGTGGTACTTAGGCACACGGTTAGTGGGCAGTAGTGTGATAAGTGGACGAATTGATCTTTTCCAGCCATTATGATTCTATGATTAAGGACGTTCAGACTCAATGATCTCTAGAGATCCCTTCCAACCCCTACAGTTCTGTGGTTATTTGGATGCAAGAAGGCTTTCCGGTTTGTGTGATGGAATATATTCATGCAAAGAGCAAAATCCACTGCGGTGAGTGGCTTAAAAAGAACAACATCACCATCACTTTGGCTTCAGGTAGGCTAGTGGGAGCATGAGATGAATTTCAGTGGGAGAGGGACCTTGGTCTTCTACGGGCTGGGTACCATGATGCTGGGATGCAGTTTGCTGGCAGCATCGTGTTGCATACGCTTATGCAGGTTTGGATTTTCAGTGACAGCACCTGTTAATTGTCCAGTTAGGTATTACCTATTAAACATTTACTGCCTATTTCCTGTACATGTCTGGTGAGGCTAGCAGGAAATTTAGAACAAATTAAACAGCAGCTGTAATCCCTCACACTTCTCACAGCCCCTGATATTATAAAATATTAGAAATGGATGTCCTGAGGAACAGGCACTTTTAGGGCAGCAAATTCCTCTCGTGTCCCCAGCCCGGCTGGCCCAGGAGGTGAAATCACTCAGCTGGTATCTCTCCGCTTACGCTGCCTGTCTCTCCACCCACACTTTTGGTATGTTTGATGGGGCTCTTTCATCCCCCCCCCACTGTTCCCACACAATTTCACATGTGGTCTGAGTGGGGCACTTCCTGCCGTTAAAAAAAGCAAAACCAAGACCCCTGCAGAAACAGCCTGCATGCAGAACACCCAAGTTGACAGAGTGTGAGAGAGAAGGCCTAATCCATACCAGATGAGCGCAGCAATAGCCCTACTGAGCCAGGCCAAACACGGAGCAGAAGACAGAACAATCCTTTTCTTCCCCCCCCCTCCCGTCCCCCCGTCCCCTCTTCAAGTGGACACTTCAAAACACTAGGAAAATATTCCGAGGAGCATGCCCCTAACTTTAAACCGATATTGTTTGGGTTAAGTTGCCTACCATGCGATGTTCTTTCTTCACATTCAAAATAAACCGTAGGAAGCATTAATGCAAATACTATATAAACACACATTCATTCCTACATTTTAAAATCTGCCCTAGCGCTCGGGCTTTCGTTGCTGTTTAATTTGATGCGAGAACCAGATGTATCTTGAAATTGCAGATCTTCACAACCTTCTTACATGTAAACAGGAGGAAATCTGATCCATATCTGAGACAGAGACCTCCAGAGAGCAGGCTATGAGCCCTGCCGCTGCTCCCTGCCTTTGGATTATTGGTTTGATTTCATTTTAATTTCAACTTATCGGACTGAAGAAAGGAAGTGCACCGGGGGCAGATTTTTTGGACTCGGCTCGTTAAAAGCTTGTGTTTTTTTTTTTTTTTTCCCCAATTAGTTGGGACACTTTATGTTTTTGTTATCGGAAAAGGAGGGATTAACTTCTATTTTCAGTAAAAGAAGGGAAAAGGAGCAACCTGAAATGTAAAGCAAGTTGTAATGGTTATGTTTGATGAAATAACGCAAAACAAGCTTTGGATAAAGAAAAAAGCAACACATCAAATGAATATATTTATTAATGACTATAAATCTAGTTATTCAAATATCAATTCTTCTTAAAGAATATTTTCAGCTCAACACATTTTTTACTTAATAAGAGACAGTTTATTTTTTCCTTATCAAAACATTCTATTCTGTATGTCAACAGGACGAGAGGGAGTGGCTTCAAGTTGCAACAGGGGAGGTTCAAATTGGATATTAGGAACAATTTTGCCTCTGAAAGAATGGTGATACATTGGCACAGGCTGCCCAGGGAGTGTTGGGGTCACTGTGCCTGAGGGGGTTCAAAAAGCATGAAGATGTGGCACTGAGGGACATGGTCAGTGGGCAACACTGGTGATACTGGCTGAACTAGGAGATCAGAGAGGTTTTTTCCAGCCTTAATATTTCTATAATTCTATTTATATACATATATATATATATAATATTTTGTATATATATATATATATATATATATATATATATATATATATATATATATATATATATATAAAATATTATTTTTTCCCCAAACCTAAATCTTTTCAGCTGTTATAATGTTTTATGACAAAAAGAATTCCCAAATGGAGTGGAAAGGGACGACTGGAAATTACTGGGGAAAAAAAACCATTTTTAATTGAAAGAAATATGAAAAATTCCTTCTGCTTTCTCATGATATTAGACATTGCATGCTTCAAATTTAAATTCCTCATTTGTAGATGAAAGTGCATTGTTCCTCCCTGTATCACACTGCATTGCATCCCTCCTGGACCTCCCCAGGACCTCAGAGGAGCATCTCAGTGTGTTGCCCCGTAAATGAGCTGCAGAGCCCTATGAAACCTTTCCCTCTTTTGAAGCCTCATTTAAAACAGGTTTCTTCATGCTGTGTAAAGAGGTTGTTTTTGAGGGTGCATCGTCCTGTTGTTTTGCTAATTATATACGCTGGGCATGTCTGAAAATAAAACCTGTTCTGTAGACAACAAGCCTGGATTTTCTGCACTGGGTCAGAATTTCACCTCCCTCTCAGGCTTAATCCCAGCCTCCAGATGAGGCACTTAGCATCTCCAGACTCCTTGCAGGCTGAGGGCTGAATCTACACTGATTACTCTTGGATATGCCTGAAGTGATGCATTCCTGCAGTCACCAGAAGGAGCTAAATAAAGCCACTTCCATAAGAAGTGCCTGAATATATATTTACACAACACTATACCCGATGACAGCTCCAGAGCTATTACAGTCTAACAAGCAAACAGCTCACACTGAAGTGCAGCTCCACTCTATGTTCTTCACAACAGATGCAGTAAAGGTCCAAGATTCACTTTCCTTTACCCTTTTGTGCTTATGGCCAAAAGGAGAATGAAAATTCCCCAAAGGAAGATCAGAAGCAGAGGCAAACAACATTAATCATAAGTAATGACACTTGGGAGATGAAGTCAGCGTGCCCCCCCTCCCCCCTACTCCCCAAAGCTTGAGGATGTTGCACAAATTCAACTCTTCGTTGTTGTAGGAACTCACTGAAATGCCCCTGAAGGCCAAGCAGTGATTTATTTCCTGTTCTTGCTGCCCCAGTGCTGCTCCAGTTCTGGCATCACTACATCACCTCTTCTTTCTGCCATACAGACCCTCCCTCCTTCCTCCAAACCTTTTAGATAGGAGATGTTAAGCCTAACCATGGGAGCACAGCTGCTGGTATTCCCTGGTTCAACCTGCTTACATGCCCATCAAAGTCACATCTACTGAAGAGCAGGGGTTACTGAGGTCTGTCCAAACAGGTGGTCCCTTCGGGTGACTCGGTCATCCAATTCTGGCCCTGCCAGGACCTGGAGGTGATGGCAACAGCTGGGACTGGAAGATTAAACAGAGCAATTGGAGAAGATAGGACTGGCCCTTGTGAGGAAGAAAACAATATATCTTCATTGCTTTCAATTTTGTCCTCACAGAGAAACAGCATGATTCATTTTTTTCCCCCACTGACATGATGGAATAAGAATTAACCTCTTCAATTGAGAAATGTCATGTTAAAAAGTATAGGAATGCAGATATTCGCCTAATGTGCCTTTCCAGTGTAAACTTTCACCTTGGTTGCCCGAGGGAAACTGCATTGGTAGATGCAAAGAGAGATGAGACAGTCCTGCAGGTATTTTCTTTACAGAATTGACTTACATGAAGATAAACCTAGAAGATCTCAATGGATCCTGGTCCTGGAAATGATGTCCCACAAGTGAGGATGACCAAAGTCCTGACATTTCCAAATAGTCATTATCATCAGATTTTTTCCACTTGATATGAAAAAAGCTTCTTTATCTCCTCTTTCATGTCTTTTGTTTTTTTTTTTCCCCCAAAAGTGGACATGCTCTCACTCCTGAAATCTCAAAAGACACAGCTGTGGCCACTGGCATGCTTCGGTACGTGATTCACTCAAACATGAGCCATACACCAGGCCAGATCTTTTACTGCAGACTTTGACACATGAAGGTGCAAGTTTTGATATTATTAAAGACTATTAATCATTCACACAAATGGCAGCAGATTTGTACCCTGAAACTCAGGCACTAAAATCTGGCCAGCTAAATGCTACATATGTGCACGCATACCTTGGGTCCAACTTCTCTTACCATTGTTTATTGTGCTATCCTACTTTTATGTAAAGAAGGAAAAAGTTCACTGGCAGTTGCTCCATCCTATGAACAAAAACCCCTATTCTACATTTTTAAAGCCTGCAGCTGAATAAACGAGAGAACCTGGCTTTTCTTTACAGGCAGGGGCTGTCAATATTATATGATGCTGTAGAAACATGGGGAGAAGTGAGTCAAGGAATGAAACACCAAGATTTTCTGTTTCAAATAGCAAATGTCTGAAGCCAGTGTTAGGCTGTGCCAACGCACTGAGGAATGAGTGAAATGTGAAACATGATCTCCTGAAGACGCTGGAAGACATAGAGCCTGGATTCTCAGAGTTGCTATTAAAAACCCATTTTAAACTCCGGGTTCTCCTCTGGGAGGATGAGAAACAAAAAGTGTTTGCTGGTAAAGATTATATTTAATTCCGTGTTTAGGATGCCTGGGTTGAATATCAGAAACAATAATAGTGCTTGGTGTTTCTCCCTTGTTGGTCTTTCTGCAAGATTTTGTTGATGTTGTTATTGGTTTTGAGGGCAGGGGATTGCACTTCTCCCTTGCGTGCATGAATGGCTGAAATGTCATTAGCTTCGATAATTAATCTTTGCTTCTGTACAGTTTCTAGAAGCAGTGGCTTTATTGAATAGCCTTCTATTTAAATGTAAGCCAGATGCCATTCTCGTAGCCATCACAAACACAAACTATTAGTTTTAGTTCAGGTCATGGCCAGTTTAGTTATTTGAACTTCTCTGAACAGCCTTGCCTCCCAGCTCTCCTACTCAGTGTGGCTGGGGCACTGAGTCTAAATCAGTCAGAGGATGGCAATTTTTTAACTGATATTTAAAACCAGCAGAGAGACACATCATTAAAAACTAAAATGTTCAATTCAACAGCGCTGAGATATCAGCACATTTTGTTTAACTTTTCACGTTTTAGCTCAGGACCAGTGTTTGCAGTGCATTTTGCATTCACAGTCAGGTGGTGCAAGCTGTGTTACAAATAATCCCTCTGAAGTCAGGAGAATATTTCTGGGAGCCAAAAAATAACCTTACAGAGTGAAGGCCATCCACCTTGGTCTCAAGCAGGTGTTTTGCTGTATTTATACCCACATATCCTATAGAGAGAAGTGACAACCTTCCTTGTGGCTCCGTATCTAAGCACTGTTTAATGCAAACACTGTTGTCAATCAAAGACCCACCCCAACAGCTCAGGATGGGGCATGGGTTGTGGAGTTTGGTTGGTTGTACTCTGTCACTTCCGTGAAGCCTTCCATGAGAATGAAACTTGATGATGCTCAGCACATCAGTGCCAACCAGAGGTAAATATATTCTGGAGAATTTCAGAGTGGAAGAAATAATTGCCTCAGCTCAACCTATGTTTTCTGAGTTCAGCTCATAAAACAAGCAGTGCTTACTCCAAACCTGCTGCTTGAGTTGTAGGGTTTTATTTGACGTGGCCCCTGCTGCCCCTCGTAAACAGAATGCAAGAACAAGTGGCTGTCCCCATTCATTTCAGCAAGCTTTCTTTTTTACCCATTTCTTTTCTACTAGACTGAAGGTATCTGTTGGTGTTTTTTTAACAGTGATTTGATAAAGGAGAAAATTCAATGTTACAATGAACTAAGAAGAAAAACTTAGCATGACAAAAGCTTAGAGTCAGGGGTAACATCTTTTATTAGGCAGAATGATAGATGAGGGGAAAACACACATGCTTGGGGACACAAATCTTTCTTCGCATATCTGGATATTGTCATCTAAGGCAGGACATGAAGGAACTTCTTCACATTTGGCCAATTCAGGCTTGCAGCATGCACTGGGGATCTGGAGATAGCAGGACTTGAAGCATGTGCAACATTTTCCAATTTCCTGATGGGTTCCATGCAACGCAAACAGAGTTTAACTTTTTAACTACATTGTGAAAAGTTTTGGCAAGGTGTCTGTCATGTCACTGAGCTGGTTGCTGCAACAGTGTAATTACTATTAATTGATAGCATCTTGGAACTGTTTTGCTCAGCTAATAGGTTCCAAATGGCTTGATGCTGAAAAGAAAGAGATCTCTTTTTCCTTGTCTTCTTTTCACACTTTATATTGTACACTGAAATCTACTCTCTGGATTTTGATATCAGATAATGTGGGTATAATTATGCCTGAGAACGTTTGTCCCCTGCCTTAGTTTTACAAGAAGAAAACCCGATATGCAGATTATTTCTGTTCTTAGAATAAAATAAAATTAAAAAAAAAGAAAGAAAACATATTAAATTTTAAAGTCAATATTTGGTGGAATTGTAGTTACCTGAGTGTCAAATTCTATGGAGAATGGGAAGAGAAGGAAGCCCAGGGACTCCACCCCAAAAGCAGATTAAAACCCAAGTGTTCAAACAGCAACTTAATTACTGTAACCCATTCTTGAGACGAAGTGATTTCATCCTTGCTGTCCCATGAAACAAGACTCCCAGCTACTGAATGGTGAGGAACAGATGGAGGGGTGTCAGGAATGATAAAAAGTTCCTGAGCAGAAATGTAACAAACAGGTTAACAGAAGGGAATGGCGCCATGCATATCATAAAACTCTGCTAGGCTTCTCATGTTCAGATAAATCTTGATTTTGTAATGGAATAACATCAGAGCCCCCTGCTTTGGGTTTCACAGGTGATTAGATCACTGATGGATGTGGCAGGGGAAGGGACATCATAGGAGGCCTTAAATGACCTCTGCTAGCTGCTCTTTGATACTGTGAGAAAAGCCCAGGCAAGTCTTGCAGTATAGCAGTTATTGCATTGCTAACTTTGTCCTTCCAAAATGAGTTTAACTGGAAATAAACCCATCCAAGTTTGTGCAAGGAGACCTGTTGGAGTCCTGGAGGAGAGAAGAGCAGCACTGCTCATCTACTGACTTTTGTCAAAATCTTTCTGTCTGCTTCCAGACATGCCAGAAAGCTCCAGAGACATGCATAAGGCCCACCAGCAGTATGGATGAATCACAGAATGATTTTCCCATCATTTCTGAGCTGTAACGACAGCATACTGCCTTCCCACTTGCCCTAAATAGGGAGCACTGTGGCAGGTTCAGTGCTTGTAATTCATTTTTAAATCCCATTTTCATCCCTCTTTTTATTTCCCATTGCACTGCAGGAGAAAAGCCTTTCCTCAAATGAAAAGTCCCCTGAGAAAATGATGTATAAACAAGCAAAACTCTTACAAGCGAGAAAAACATTAAACTTCATTTCAGGCAACGCACCTACCTATTCATCTTTCCTCGCAGCGTTCCTTTTAGTGCTGAAAATACACCTGAGCTCTTGCAGTCCTCAAGGTATATTGGCAATGCAGAGGTCAGTAACTCGATCTCAGTGCTAAAAAGACACTAACAGTTCTTGAGGGTAAAGGAGAGCTCTTTAATGATTTTAGCAGATGAATCAGTAGAGAGGGGGAGGGGTCAACTGGCAAATCCCATACGACCCTACAGAAGATAACCTTTGACTCCTCCTGACTCTCTGAACTGCAGTGCCAGCAAAATCCTGAGTTCTTGGGGGACCAATAAATCCTTGGGTGTTCATATCAGAGATCTTATATCCCAGCCGTAAAACATGAGAATCCCAACACAGCCCAGTAGTTAAAAGTCATCACCGATAAACCCACTGGGCTTCACTTACCAGCAGACTGTTTTGTAGCAGTGCAAGGGGAGGAAAAAATTCATTTCTGCACTGGAATTGCAAAAGAACCAAAACAACAAATATGTAGGCCAAGCTCTGCCCTCAGATATGCGTCGGCAGCTTGTGGAGAAGTCAGTGAGTGTTGGGAGTGTTTATCTGAGGGCAGGAGCTGGCACCAAGCCCCCGTGCTCCATTTACTTGGGCATGGAGCACACTGCTGAAGGCAACTGGCCCAAGACATGCCCTACAGCCCTCGGAAAATGAACTCTATTGAAAAGAAAATAAAGGCTTGAAGCAAGTGATGTTTGGGTTAGAAAAATCAAAAGATACTGCTATTTTTATTCTGAGGAGCAGGCATCATCAGCAGGGATTATAGGATGTTGCTGTTTGGAAATATGTGTTTAAGATGTGTTTCCTTTTCCAGAATGAATCTGTTATGTGATGCAAGTCTTCCAACCCATAGAGCCTCTGCATCAATAGCAGAACCTTTCTTCTGAGGAGTGGTGAAAGTGCTTCTTCAGTCTCCAGTTGGCTTTCAACTGGGGCTGAAAAGCCAACCTGAGGCAGAGACCTACCACCTAGCCCTGCTCTCCTCCAGGTCTGCCCAAGGTTTTGGGGAAAAACCTCTGCCTTACTTGGCACTCCTTAAAATAAGCCCAATAATCACTTCCCTTTCTCAACTGTGAATATTTATTCTCTGGGATTCAGTGGACAATGTAGGGACATATCAATGTTCACATTTGCAGTGAAGGTTTAGCCCGTGGCTGGCTTGCAGATCTACCCAGAGGAGCTGGGAATGGAGAATCAAGTCCTCAATGAATTCAGGATGATGCTCATTGAAACAGATGTGGCAAACTTTGATAGAAGGCAGCTTGATTCAGCAATGAGAACTCTTCAACCTTATGTCTTTTGCTCACATTTGAGTTTTATGGTCAGTTAATTTGACCAAGCACACACACACATACCCAGTTAAGTATATGGAAGAGAGACAATGTGATGGGTCTTGCAGGTAATACTGCATGAATTAGCCAAGAGTTAATCACTTAGCTAAATTATAATCATTAATATAACTGTGACACAGTTACCACTGTGAGAACTGTTCTATTTATCTGGTAGCTCTTTTCCATCATCTTTTCCAAACAGCGCTAAACCTTCTGCACTCTCCTAAAACTAAGAAAGCACTAAGAGTTACAAAAAAATGTATAGGGCAAAATTAAAAAAAAAAAAAGAGGCCATCAGTGGGAATTTCGAAATTTTGTATCATTATTTATATTCTGATAATTATTTCAGGCCTGGTAAAGCAGCTCACCAAATTAACATTACCAGATCACCATTGGGACTGCTTGTGCAAAAGGGAAAATTAAAATTTCATTTGATGTTATGTTGTTCAGTAATGATGGTAATGGCTAATCCTGTCTTAAATCATGTAAACGTGTCAGATTCTTGTCCAATAAATATTTTCCAGTAGTTTTTCTTTCCATTTGCCTTGATAATCATCAACATATGAATTAAAATGAAGACATTAAAGAAAAAAATAAGTATGAATATCAAGGGTCACGAGTATTTGCTCTTGCACTGAACCTGAAAGGAAATCTTCCATAAAGAAGTTTTTCCTGAAAGGCCAGTGGGAAGCTAACAGGAGCATTAAGATGGAAGATAGGATACCTATAAAAAGTCATGTTTCAAAAGAAGGATGTGGGAAGAAAGGAAAGTAGGGAAGGAAATGGTATTTTAAACCATATTAAAGCAAGTAGCAGGTTTCCTAATTCCGACAGCCTTAATTAGTCCTTTTTAAAAAGTTAAACAAAATGGATTAATCCCAAAACATTGCATTGAATTTGCCACAGTTCCTTCTCTTCTGTTTATGTGGGTAGGAGTTTCACAAAAGACCTCAGCAATAATAATCGTAAAAAAAGGACAGCAGCCCAACACACAGTGAACAACCCATCAGTAATGAACTGGAGTATGCAGCTTAGAGCAACACTCCAATAACAAATTAGTTAGTGTGTGCAGCCCAGAGCTGAAGAATAACCCAACAATAACAAACCAGTGTGTGCAACCCAAAGCACTCAAGAGCAACCCAACAATAACAAACCAGCTTGCATGCCTGATGGGAGAAAAGAAATTCAGCAAGGAAACGGATTTCAGTCTGAATTTTCCAAGGGGTTATTATTATTAACAACAGAGAGTTAAACTATTAATGTTTAAATTAAGAATAATACCTTCTGGAGCCCAATCCTGCTCCCATTGACTTTTATGGGACTAGGAATGGACCCAAAGTGCCCTTAAGGGGTTTAGCCAATGAGGAGAACAAACTTTTACCTGTAACTAATGAGCCCACCATGGCAAATGGAAATTTCGTTCATCTCCGCTGGATAATGTGAGCTGGCCTTTATGGGGAAATGGAAACTGTGTAAGTCCTGGCACCGTGGCTGTGCTTGTGGTAACATGCTCACAGATGCTACTGAGCTGGATCAGGGTTAGATCACCTAAAGTGAGGATGCCTTTTCACCTCACTGTTTTCCTACTGTGATGAAAATCCCAGACGGGTCTTCAGATGGGATAAAAGAAGGCCAAATCCACTGTGCAGCTGACATAAATCATGCCTTATTGCACGAACCTCCTTCCAGCATTCCTTCACGAACACACACACCCCATTATATACGTTTTGGTGTAAATATATTATGGTTACATTTTCAAACCCAAATCCATCATCACGGCCTCCCTGCACAGAAAACCTGCTGAGCAGTATCTGACTCCTGGGGTCCTCAGCACAGCCCCACAAGCTCAGACCAGCCAGCCTCTTCGAACTTCACAGCAGGAGCCCATCTCTGATGCAGTTTATACCTCCCAGATGCAGCCATAGTGAAACAGACATCCATCAGGACTGAATCTTACAGGAGAAGTCATGGTTAATCAAACAGGGTCTGATCCTGCCTGAAATGTGATTTTTAATAAGCGAAGATGAGAGTCATTCCCTTGTAGTCTTTAAGCTTTTCTCATCGCCTAGTTTTCTTAATGAGAATAAGAAGACCAGATCCTTCCCTCATTCTGAGGGACATCACAGAAATAAATGCCATCATCAGATTGGGAAAGATACTGGAGGGAGTCATCCAGAGACACAGGGGCAGATCCAGGGCCCTGTGCCTGAGCTGAGTTCAACACAGCCATTCCCTTCTCTTGATATTCGCTGACCAAAGGGAGCTGGGAGAGCGTGTTCTTAAGGAAGACATTATACCAATGAGTAAGACAGGGAGAGATCTGGATTAGTAAGACAAAGCAAATGCCATAGAAATTATGACAGTACTTTCTTTTTCCCCTTGAAAGACATAATCCCTAATATTATAAACTGTGGTTTGGCTCTCACAGTGATCCTGCCCGGTGATTACTTCAGAGTATGTCTTGATTTGGACAAATTTAACTGCAACCAGAATGCAGCTGAAGGTGTTTGGAAATTATTTTCAATCTTCAACACTCCGGAGACCTGGCTGGGAATGTAGCAAATAGATCGAGGAAATTAAAAGGAACACTGGGGTCACTGCTAGAGGTCAGGTGAGGAAAAGAAGAGTTGACCCTGATTAATCAGAAACAAGATGCTGCTGAGAAGAGAAAATATTTGGGGGTTTAGACTCCTGGCAAACAAGAGCAAAATACCAATAACTGCCATTGGATGGATTTTTTCCTTCCAACCAAACCAGAGGAAATTCCTGAACTGACAATGAACAGGAACAATGAGTGAGTCAGTAACCCTCAATGCCAGAAATTCTCTGGATTTCCTAGCCAGACTGTTTGGAAGGTCACAATGATACAGAGGTACATTTCTGTAAAACTTGGGGGTTGAAGATAAGCCAAGCCAAGATGCAGATAATGAGCACAAATATATTCTAACCACCCATAAAGCATCATACCTCCCAAGAGTGAAAAAACACACTTTCTCCTTCTTTCCTGAGTTATTTGCTCATTTATCACATTATTTTGCTATTGATCTTATGTGAAAGGTGCTTGGATGATATCTCTGATGATAACCTGTGAACCACATAAGGAGAGCTGTGTGAAGGTAATGTTAAGTAATACCAAGAGTTAGTACTTCTAATCTGTCTAGTCTGATTTCAAGAAGACTTTTTTATTTTGGAAAATGAGGTCCTGGAAATACCCAACACCAAAGATGCCTAAGAGCCAGAAATACTGTTAACATTATTTAGTATTTTTTAAGGGTGCTTGTGCCTTGCTGTGCTATGATTTGGGCCTGTTCATTCATGTTCACCTCTAGTACTCAGTGCAGACTGCTAATGGCTTGTGTAGAGCTCAGGGGGAGAAGTTTGCCTTCTGCACCTAAGGACGGCACAGAGGGACGTTGGCTCACCACCACCAGCTCATGCAGTCCTCTGTGAGTGATGTAAGCCCAGGAAGTGAGGCAGAAGTGAGCAGACAGAGGAGAATGTGATGGGAGTTTGCCTGCTGGGGGCAAAAAAAAAAAAAGGGGGCATTTTTACCATACGCTGCTCATCTGTTTACTCACTCTTAATTTAAATGGAAAACTGTGAACATTATTCATGGGACATTTTTTTTCCCCTGGTAAAGTCCCTGAAGCCCCAGATCCTGGTCTTGATCTCACACTGTTAATAACATTATTAAACACACATGATAGAGCGAGGCTCTGAAGATATCCAGACACACGAAGCAGATAGATAATGTGATATTATTATTGGCATGTGACGAATCTTAGAACTTCCAGCAAATATCAATGGTGAAGTGACCTCCGTGCGATGTGAACACAACCAGAAACCACAGCCCCCAGGCTCTTCTTCCAAATCGAAATTTCCTAATCTTGCACTACTGTACCAAACACACAAATATGCAACAATGGATGGAAAGAAAATAAGGCTTCTCTGTATGAGCGTTGGATTAGAAAGGAATGGCTGGAAAACCTAAATTGTAGCACAAGAACATTCCAGCCTGGGGATCTGATGACACTGGAGCTGAGCTCTGCTCCTGTGGTTGCAGTACTGTATATCTTATGAGAACAGCAGCCTTGTGCTGAGCGGCTTCATCTGTGCCCTCTGTGTATTATTTTTCACCGCCACCATCAGAGCCGTTGCTGTTATCATGAGATAAGGATGAAACACCGACCTGTGAAAAACAAGGTGTTTTTATTATTATTATTTGTTTATATCTAAAATATCAAAGGGTAGAGTGGGAACAGAAGATATCCTCTGGAACACGTTGTCAGGAACTGCAAGTTGATACAGATGTATTGATTTAATCAGCCTGTACGACACGTTTTGTTTATACAAAACATCTGTGACAGAAGTGTGAAGGCACAGTAATATGCACCCAGTCTTGTCTTGTCCATTAAAATGTGTGATAAGAGCATCTATATTGCTCAGAAGGGCTGATATTAAGGTGCAACTGATTTCTGCATCACCTATATTCGTGTTAAAGAGCTCAAAGCCCAGGCAGCCTACAGAAGTCTTTCCAAGAAGGGCAGTAAATTTCAGATTTGAGTTCAAATCTGAAATGAGCAAATAAAGTTAAAAGAATAAGTGTGGAAAAAAAATATATATATTTGCCTCTATCTCCGAAAAAAATAACATTTTCTGATATATATTAGATAAGAAATAGAAGAAATAAAGAGCTTTTAATTCACAGAAAGGCAAAACTGGTCCTGCAAATGTAGGAGATGGTTTGAAGAGAACGCAGGATTGCCCACTCTTAATGTTGAGAAAATATTTGCAGTTCATACGTGCACCAGCAAAAGTTTACATGATAAATCAGTAGCTTGAGTGCTTCCAGAATGCTAGTACATATGAATGTGTTGAAACTATTGTTTCTGTTGTCTTTTTAATGCTACTGGGAAGCTTTTTGTGGTAAAGCAATAGAGTTATTGCCAGCTACATTATTACAGTCTAAGTCTAACATCTGCAATTACTATGGGGTAAACGGTTCGCATCCCATATGAAATATAAAAAAAATGAGGAACAGATTTCACTATTATTCTCCCTCTCTGTGAACACTGTGACATTTTTTTTACTGTATAATCGTGCCTGGGCAGTTTGAACGTCTGGAAGAAATGGAAGCCAAAATGCGCATTTATGTGTAGCGATGGCTAAACATTAAAAAAAAAAAAAAAAGATTAAAAAAAGATTAAAAAAAAAAAAAAGGATTTGGTGGTTCAGAAAAAATGCTGGAAGAGGAGTTCAGATGATTGTCAGAAATCAGTGGAAATGTTCTCTAGAAATAAGACTGAGGCGTGAGGAAGTGAGGCCCTCCTATTCTGTTTTCTACAAATGTTTCTGAAAAAGTCCTTTGCTGAACTTCGCCTTATTTTTTAATTTTTTCTTGGGTTTCCCATCCAACTCAAGCTGTTGGTTCTCTTCTTCCACCTCAAGTGCTCACCCCTGCGCCAACCCTTGCATAGCAGAAACTGCCGTCACCCTATCTGCATTTTTTTCTCACACAGCTTTCTCAGAGGAAGCTCTCCTATACGTATCCACCCAACCAGCTTATTTCCTTGCTTCAAAGCTCTCCTTTAACATTTTCTTCAGCTACAATGCCTACAAAGAACAATAAAATCCATAAAATTTGGGCTTCCTGGAGTGAGGAAATAATTTTGCCAATATTTCTGACCAATTCCTGCTTGCTTCTTTCTCTGCATGAGCAGTCTTTGTAGGAAAGCCTTCAGTGTGGTTACTCAGGGAGCAAAGGTCACCAAGAATGCAAAAATTCATTTTTTGACTTATTTTAGATGCTTTTAGTATGGACTGTTTTGAACCAGGTGTCCAAGAAAACCGACCTCATGATGAAGACCTCATCCTTCCTGGGATGCTTTGAGACATTCACTGAGGAGCAAGTTTAATTTGTGAGAAAGCCCTGACCACCTAGGATGGGTCCCAGCCTTTAAAAGAAATATAAGAAAAAAAATTGCTTTTATGGAGCTGCCAAGTTTCTTCTATGCCAGTGTTTCTTCTATGTTGCCATTGCAACCTTGGTTAGGCACTAGACAGAAAGCCCTCTACACAATGCAGCAAACTCTAGTTCCATGCTGGATATTTCTAAAGCCAAAAAACTACTGCAGAAGTTGCCAATGCAGGCCTTAAAATGTGCAAGACTTCCAAAGCACATTCACATCTCCAAAGCAAACAGGAGCTAATTAAACTTTAATTAATGCCTTGACAGGTAAAAGGTTTTTCATTTTGCTTTTAGCTAATGCGCATTCATCTCGAATAGAAATCACCTAAGACCCCAAATAAAATACACCCAAGGAAAACAGAACCTGATTTGCAGCATACATTTAGCTAAGAGCTCTGAACACTTTTTTGTACAAGTATTTACTTATCCTTTTTTTAAAAAAAGAAATGATTTCCTTTTTTCCCTTTTTCTCTGCAGAAAGATAAATAAATAGTGAGCTGGACTGAAACGATAGAATACGTAAAGCAGAGGGGAAAGGTTAAATACCAAAGCAAAATTGGGCATTAAAACAAAACTCCATTTTCAAGGTGTAAACGAAGTGTCCAATCCTTTCATCAAAAGTGTTTACAGCTTATTTTTGCAGTTTGACTCTAAGTGCATAATGTGACACGGGTCTGTGCAAAAACACGTTCCTGTTTGTGACTTTAAAAATCACAACAGTCTTTGAAATATGAAAATCCTGAGTCTTGATGGAATTCATATCACTGAAATGATGCCAGCTTCCAGTATTTATTTGATTGGCTTGCAGCAATGCAGGGATTTGATAAAGACCTGCCTTAAGGGCATAACCTGCATAGGATGGTAATAGGTGACACAAATCAGAGATTCTAAATGGTGCAGTGATTCACAGGAGTTTCGTGTTTCCTTCTTCCCTGCTTCAAGCATCAACAGAAGTGGTCACTCTTCAGGTTATTTGGAAAATCAGGTTATTTTAATTAATAGATCTGAATTTCAGAAGCGATCAGTGACCTAAGAACTCAACATTCTCAAAGTAAATTCTAGATCTTGCTGACATCAGGAAGTAAGGTTTCTGGAGCCTGAGGAAGTGCCAGATCTCATCTGCTCACCTGCAAGTTCAGCATGTTTAATTTATTTGTCATCTCAGCATGAAGAATCTTCATTCAGTTGTTCATGGCCAACATCAGCTCATTGCTCAGCAAGATTTTTAAAGATCTTTGAACTGCTGTGTGGCTCCTTTGAGAAGAGAAATCCCCAAGGACACCAAAATACGATGGTCCCCATCAGATGGCCTTATGTCCTCTGAGGATCACAGCTGTAGTCCGTGCTGCCACGATGATGCCACATAGAGCTACTTGTTGCTTGACTCTTGGAAGTCATTTTTTGGCAGAAATCTGGGTCCCAGTGGCAAACATGAAATCCATGTTACGTTGTCTCCTTACAGCTTCCAGTAAGGGGCCTGATCACATGTAGGCATAACCCTGATCATATAGACTCCACCTGGTTTTTAGGTATACCACAAAGTCAACATGGGAATTGGTGCCCACATTTGGGCACCTCATTGGAAATTGTGGTCAAAAACCTCTTCACGAAATCTGGACATGGACCAGCTTGCCCTACATCACCTCATTTTTGTGCTAGGTCTATAAACCCCGTTGCTTTTCCCTTTTATCACATCCCTCCTGTTCTCCCAGTTACAGAAAACCGGCAGCACATTCTGGCAGGCCTTGCTCAGAAATACTTTCAGATCCTGAAAGGAAGGAGGATGCAGCCATAAGGTCTCAGAAAACCATGTTCATTTGTGAGCGAGAGCCTTTTGGATGCACTCACTACATTTTTAATAACGAGCTCTTTGGCAGAACTTCCTAGAATCGTTGGTCTCCTGCACCAGAAAACAAAGGCAGCCAAATCCTTTCCATTGAGTTTGCAGTTGATTGTTCTTGTTTCTTGCTCTGCTACAGGAAATACTAGAAGCCAATATCTGCAATAACTGAGATTCAAGCAGCTTTCTCACATCTGAATGTTTTGTTCTCACCAATTTATAATAAATACTTCTGAAAACTCTGATCAAGTTTACCATTAAGAACAATTCCTATTATTCATTCATTATTTTCCTTTGTTTGATTTCATCTGATTTCTTCTGTATTTCTTCTTATGCTGCTCAAGAAAATTTTTTTTCTTGTAGCCCTCATACACATGCATACAGTTATCAAACCCTGCCTGAGTCATAATTTGTCTAATTTATTCATAGTTAGATATTTTACTCTCTCTTTTCCCTATGATCGCTCCCCGTGCTTTTGTTAACTTACTGAGGCTCCCAGAATGGAGTGACATTCAAGAAATTAGAGCATCATCATTAGCACACTTAGGGAAAACTGTTATGTCTATGATCACTATGCTCCACCTCACTTAGGAAGCCCTCTTATGTGACAGATTTTCTGCTGTGATAGATACAGCCAGCAGAGATTAAATGTTCTGCCCCGTTGGTAGTCACATATAGTTACCTTTACACGTGTGTCAACTTTTCTGCTGGATATTATTAGGAGTGAGTAATCAAGACCATGCCAGTAACTCTTTTTCAGTGCTCTTTACAAGTGTTTCCCACCCATCTGTGAATGCAACGATCATTTTGTTTGCTTCTTCTTTCAGTTAATGAATGAAGGCATTAAACAAAGTGAGGCGTAACTCCTGCTCCTCTCCCACAAAAACCTCCATCACCTCCTCAAACCCAACAAGTCAAAATTTGTCTTCATTTATGGCTTTTTAGCCATTGCATAGACCACAGTACTTATATCCAGGCCAGTTTGACTCAATCTTTCAAATAAGATTTTATGGTACTATCAAATGCTTCACTAAAATACAGACATATTTGTCCAGAACTTAATGTAGCTATTTTAAACTGCCTGGCCAAGCAATTAAAGTTGGAGTAGCTGGCCATAAGAGAGTCAATACCTTTTATAGAGATCTTCTGCTAGTCTATAGCCAAAAGCAATGTTTTCTAAACTGGTTTTCCTCCCTGCTAAAATACTCTGAACTCCAAAAGCTATATCAGCACATCAGAGCTGTTCAGTAACAGGAGTAAATCTGGGCACATCTCCTTGACCGGACAGATCAAGCCATTGCTCCTGTGATATTCAGATACAAAACCAGAGCCAGACTTCACACCACATCAACCTTGTTCATGCACTGCTCTACATTAGCTAAATCACCTTGTGTCTTGGTTGATCTGCCACACGTACGTGGTGTTGAGAGGAAGCCAATGTCCCCTCATGTGGAAATGTCCTTACAGCTCTTTTTGATTGCTCTGGGTTGTATTAGACCAGTGCAAAGGAGACTAGGAACTAGAAAAAGAGAAGCCCAAGACCTGAGGCCACTACTCATTGGCCTGTCAACACCCGACTTAATAGTTAACGTTACAGCTAGATTTAAGAGAGACCATAAGGAGTGCATTTGTCTGGAATTACTTATCACTTTGATGCCTAGGCTCACAAGAAGAAGATATGAACAACTTTAGCAGGTCAGTATGGAAGTCCATGCCAAATAACCTCCTATCTGCAACAGAAGCAAGAGCCCAGGAAAGAGTACAAATGTAGGTCAGTTATGCAGTGATACTTCCTCAAAACGCTTGCCCAACCTACAGTGGTTTCTGGCTCAGGAGCTTTCTGAACCAGACGTGGCGTCTTTCAATTTAATACAAAACACAGATGGATTTTAAAAAACCTCGGATGGGTTTTTCTTTCCTGAATATATCCAGTAAATTTTTAGCACTCCAAGTATCCTGTGGCAAGGAGTTCCACAAGATGACTAAGCATGGTGTCAGGAAGGATTGCTCCTTCACAGTTTAAACTGCCAGCAACAAGCTTCACTTCATGCTTCTGAGTTTTTGTATTAGAAGAATGAACAGCAGACAGATCCTTGCTGTTCTGTCCTTGTCACTCATAATTCCAGCACCCTCCATCATATCCTCTCAGCCATCTCTTTCCTGGCTCAATAAACCTGGTGCATTTAATCATCCTCAAACTGGGTGGTTTCTAAGTCCCTGTCTATCCTTACTGTCCTCCTCTTCCAGTTTCAACAGTTCCTTTACAAGCTAGTTGATTTCAGGTATTTCAGGTGCAGATGCACTGAGGATTTACAAAATGACACAATGCTTATGCTATATTCCTAAGAATTCCTAACAGTAACTTTCTTTTTGAGAGTTACAGCTACAATCTATTTTATGGGATAATCAGTTTTATAGGAGTCTGTATTGTAGCTCTAATTCTCCACAGTGATTATAGTTTGTTTAGAGCACAGGTACCATCAGAATGCCAGGACTCTCCTCTCCTGTGTATATCACTTGACATTTATCTATCCTGAATTTTATTTGATGTTTTATCATCCAGCCATGCACTTCTGGATGAATTTTTGGCATCTCATCACAGTCAGCCTTCACATTTAGCCACTGAATTATTCAGTACTGTCGGCACAGTGTTCATGCAAGTCTGTCTCCATTCTCATACTATGACTTCTTTTCGGTTTCTCCTAGGGCTGATGTGAGATCCCAATCCATCTGTCGAGTGGACTGAGCCATTCAGACCTACAGCATTAGTGACTGTTGAAATGCCTTGGAAAGTATCTTTCCCTGCTAGGATGAGTGATGTGGGAAGAGGAATAGGAAGAAATTTCCCCTTATTCCTGGAAATAAATCACAATTGTTCTTAAAGTCTGCAGACGTCTGGCTGTTGCATCATCTGAGGTTCGGGTGTTTTTAGCTAACAATCACTAACAATGAGATGCATTTCCTTCAAGGAATTTTACCATTCACACATCTGATGTTAATTCTCATTGGGCCAAAACAAGAATAGGAATAAATGACTCTTTCAGTTTATGTTTACTTTTTCCCAGGCCACAAAATATCCATTGACTATAAAACTTAAATTTACAGCATAACAAATGCACTCTTTCATAATCACTTAAAAACGCTGTCTCATAAATAATGGCACAAGAAGCTGGAGATGGCAATCTAAGAAAAAAACAAAAGCAACGCTTGTTTTCAGTTTGATTCTTTATTAATCATTTATCACTGTATCTGATAACTGAAAATATTAGGTTCTCCCCAGTCCATCATTTGAAGATGTACCACCCATGGGGATGGCATGAGGGACATCTTCTTCCTCCAGGGAGCTATAGATCACATTCTGAGACTGTTGTTTGCTCCTATTTCACTATCTCTAAGGTGGAGAGGATGCTTCTTCACTCAGTGTTTTAGCCATAAATAAAACAACCCAGGAGCAAACCACATGCCATGGGGTGGCAGCACTGTAGTAGCCAGGTCATTGGGATCATACCTGGGGCTGCCCTGTTCAGGCACTGCCTGGGATCATTGCGAGGCCCCGTGTGTGCTTTGGACACGTTGAGTTTTCTGGATGGATGGAAAGAGTGCCTGAGCAAATAGACACATTGGGCCAGGAAAGGGAAGAAAACGCGATGTTGATTACTATCTAAATATTGCCGCCTTTGAAGTGAGCAGGTCTGTGTTTGGGGAGGATCGAATGCGCTTTTCTCACAGTTTGAGGCACATTATGAGCTATTTTGTGTTCTTGCCATTGTGAACATTATTTCATGATGGCAAAAAAGGCTAAACAAGGTAAAGGGCAAGGGGAGCGTTAGGATATGGACGCCCTGTGGTGGATAGCACAACACAGCTCAGCAGCAGATCAGAGGGAGAACAGGAGGGACAGGGTGCTTTGGTTGTTCCCATCTACGCTGCCCTGGCCAAGAAAGAAACAGAGTGCAATAAATGATGGGGAATATCTCTCCGCATGGCATCATCCCTCCTTGCTCCTTCTTTCTGTCTGAGAAGCTGAGGTTTGAGTTTTACTCCTCCCTGGGGAAGATTTGCTCTTTCCCATTCTCCATTCTCCCATTCTCCCATTCTCCCATTCTCCATTCTCCATTCTCCATTCTCCGTTCTCCACTGGGTAAAATATCAAGGAGTAACCTCATGACAAGTGGACTCACATACGTGAGGAACATGGTCAGTTTTGCATTAAATCTTCCCCACACTAATACTATGGTGTCCTGTATTGTAGATCTCAATTTTTTCATATTATTTATTCAAATTTGTTCCTTTCTCCCTAAGTATTTGCTACAGGAAAAAGTCAGAGCTCATCAGGATCATTCAGGATCAGGCCGGGACAAGCAGGGCTCTCTTGCATCAGCACCATTTGGGGCTTCACCACACTTGGAATGCAGTGTTGAGTCAGAGATCTGGGTTGAATTCTTCTCCCCATCTTCTGCTTGTGCCATGTAGAAGTAAAACAGAAAGCATCAGCTTGCAATAAATCCACAGATGTGTTAAGTAAAAAACAACAGAGGTCCTTTCAGCAAATTGTCAAGGAGAAAAGGCTTCACTGAGAGTATGAAAGGGCAAGCTGCTCTCCACTGAATTTGGAGGATTTCATTTTACATTTGCTCTCCAATCTGTTACAGCCTCACTTAACAGCCCCTATTCCATCCCCTGTCCTGGCTCTGCTGCAGGCAGTGGCTGTGCTAAGACAGCACTGTCTTCTCCATCTCTGCCAAGGGACAAGGGTTGTCAGGAGCACTGGGGCTGCAGTAACAACTCCAGCACTGAGGGCGATTTTGGAGAGGTTAAGGGTTTAGGCAGGTGCTACAATTAAAAGGAGGGAAGCTTTCAGCTCGCGCAGGAATCGTTTTCTTAACCACAAATAAATCAGAGATCTGGCATTTTCTGCGTTGCCACTCTTCAGAAATAACAGCATATGACTGACTGGATCAAGGTCAAGTGTAAGGGATAAAGGGAAGAATAAGGTCACATCTATGGCTCCAAGCTGAGGTATGCATTTCGAAGCCATGCTGAAGACTTGGGCTCGTGTGGGTTCTGCAGAGCTACAGAAATAAATGGTGTGTATGGCCGCTGATCATCTTCAGAATATGAAAACCTAAAGGTAAAAAGGTCTCTATTTACCAATGTTGGAGCACAGGGATTGCAAACTGCTTCTCTGAGCCAGCAGAGATTTCTGCAGTGGGATGGGTGCAGAGCTGAAAGTCCATGATGCTGAGTGTGGCTTTGGGAATGGTCCACAACACTTCACACCAACAACTTCAAACTTTTCTGAGCTTTTTGCTGCCTGAAGCATGTGAAATGTGCTTGCATAAGCCTGTAGAAAAGAAAACAAATAAGCAGAATCAGTTGTTTCACTTTTCCCTTCATACGAGCCCATCTGCTTCTAAGACTCAGTGACTCTTTGGCATGGCCTGCCTAGGTTGAGAAGTTATGAGCAGAGGTCAGGTGCTCAGGGAGAGGAGTGCTTGGAATCACAGAATCATGGAATCATTAAGGTTGGAAAAGATCTCTGAGTTAATCTAATCCAACTGTCCACCTACCATCAATATCACACATTAAACCACGTTCCTGAGTGTCACATCTCCATGGATCTTGATCACCTCCAGGGATGGTGACTCCACCACCTCATCAGGCATCCTGTTCCATCCACGTCAGCTTGCACATCAGGAATGAGACCTCCGTTGCACCAATAGCTGTTGCAGAGCCCAGAAGCCTTCTGTATTCATAAGTGACATTATCTTCTGCGTGCACATAAAAGTGCACCCATTGCTTGTCCACAACTTTGCTGCCTGAAGATAAGGACTGTTCAAACCAGAACTGCATTTTTAAATCTTTGTTTCTTAAAAAAAAAAAAAAGAAAGAAAGAAAAAGAAAGAAAAAAAAGAAAAGATCTGAAGAAGGTTTCTTTTACACAACTCCCTAACAGGAGCCGTGCTCCAATTATTCCTCCACACTGAGACAACAAATGTGTCTAGCTGGGAGCCTTGCCACTTCACTTCCTCCCATGAAGAAATAAGGGAAAGGTTGAGAACCGAGGTTGTGAATCCCCGCTGTACCCCTGTAAAGTAATAATAGCAGCATCAGTAATAGCTCTTAAATCAGGAGGACTTGCTGTAGCTCACTCCCACGAGGTTTGCATGACAGCATTTAACGTTCACGGGAATGACATGTTCCCAGCAAGAGCACTCTCATTTGCATTATGGCAGGACACGGAGACCCAAGGCAGATTTTAAGTGTTGAGCAAACCTGGTGTGACAACATAGTCCTTGTTTCCATACTGCATTTAGTCTGAGCAAACCTTTTTCGGACCCTACTCCCTGCTCCAAATGAAAGCTTTGTGAAAGGCATGCACAACCTAACAGCGAGGAATATAAAGTATAAAGGCAAGGGAAATGGAAGCGAAAAGCACTCGGTTCTCCATTGACTCCAGAATTCCTATAAGCACTCACAATGCTCCATTTTCTAAGCAAAGTAAAGAGATTTAAAGCTACTCTGATAATTACCAAAGTGCAGAATGAACTTTTATATGAGTAACGTTGTCTGGTTTTTTAAAATGTTAGAAGTGACTATGGATTAAAAATCCATTATATTCACTACGCAAACACTGTGTCAAAGCAAGTTCTTTGTTAACCCATGGGTGAGAAATAAGCAGACATGTTTTGTCAGACACGGTGCCAGTGATAAATCCACATCATGGAGAGGAAAATATCACTGTCAGACCAAGCCACACTCTTCAGTTATAGTCTAAGCTACTCCATGGGTAACTGCCTGATTTTGCAAACTGATAAAATTAATGTCCTGACAATTTGTAAGGAGTCCAGTGTCAGGATCCAAATCCCTTTACAGCACATAGAAATGACTCGTTAATTTCAGCATGGCTTGGATCCCTCTGCTATCTGGGAAACTCCTTCAAGTAATGGTGAGATTTTGCTTATGTATAATCTACAGAGTTACTCTTTGTCCTTTATTTGTAGAATTGTGTAGGTGAAAGTTGAAATGCAACGGGGCTGAGCTTTAGCCAGAAGATGCAAAAATGATGAGAAAATTGCATCCTAATTAGAAATAAATATTTCTCCCTAGTGGATGAACTCTTCAAATCAGAATAAGGAATTTATACAAAAAATTGCCAATGAACCAATGTGTTTTTAGGAGAATAAACCCCACAGTAGATAATAAAACTTTAATTTAGCTATATACCTTTAAAGTACTTCTCCTAGTTATTAAGTTGCTCTTACAGGCATGAAATATATCTATCAGGTATGCACAGAGGTAGGATATTGTACTATACTCATTAAAACTACTAGAAAATAGAATGTATTTTAAAGGAATAATTGAATGCATTTTCCTTGTATTCTTCTTGAAAGTTACCTAGTAATCATTTTAACGATAGGAAATTATAAATAAGATTGTTTTTTTTTCCTAAAGTAAAATAGAAAATTAAGATATATATCTTTTACTGCAAGCAATATGCCATTGAACACATTAATGCTGTACAAATTACAGAGAAATAAAAGTAGGTTCATAATAAAATATAAAGTAATAACTTTTCTGTATTCATAAATAATATGAAGTAACGTAGAACAAGAATTTCACTATTAATGATGTTTTAAAGTACTCTGTGGAGGTTTAGAAATGGAACTGATATCTGCAGCCTCGGCAGTAACATAATACCTTTCCTCATGTTTGTATCATTGCACGGCATTGGCAGTTATTTTGTACTGAGAAGAGCATTTAATAACGTTCAATTTGTAGATTGTGGCTGTTACTGTGTTCTGTAATTTATGACTGATTTCGTTTTACAGATCCAGCGTCCTGTGCTTCAGAGAAATATTTTGCCAGTGGCGTTATTCAGTGTTTTCAAATCCCAATTCAACATTAATGCATTTTTAAGGAGTCACGGTATAGAACAGAAATAGAACACATTTCTGAAAACCTTTTCATACACTGCATCACATCCATCTCCCCACTGCTTAATAACCACCGCTGCTACTCTTGCTTTATTTTTTTGCTAGGTGTCAACATGGATGAGATACCGCTTCCCTGATTTGTAAAATCTCTCTTGTGTTGCTTGCTCAGCGGATACAACTCGAAAGTCAATAAGTAGTGAGACCACCGCTGAAACTTCATACCCTGCCTTCCAGCTCTGTAAACTCACAAAACAAGCCTCGCATTTCACCCTTCTTCCCTGGTTTTGCTGTAAACTGCATTGAATTTCAGCAGCGGCCACACAAAAATTCTTCCCATCCCGCACGTTTCCCATCAAAGAATCCAATACGTTACAACGGAGGCAGATCACGAAAAGCACAAACAAACAATCCCTACTGTACACCCAGGCAAACTGATTAAACACCAGAGGGGAAAAAAAGGTCTTAGACATCACATTTCCTGAGCTTTTCCCTTCTCAGTGCACTACTTACTTGTAATTACGTCTGGGGCCATTCCTTCCTATTCCACAGGATAAACTGGAATATACTGCTCGGCAGTTTTGTCTCTAGCTCTTTAAACACTAGAGACCTTATAAGCAAACAGCCTTTTTTTTTTTTTTTTTTTCTTTTCTTTTCTTTTTTTTTTTCCCTGCCTGTTATGAAATTTTAATGATCTTCCAAGGCTCTCAGAATCTAACCAACTTTCTTCCCTCTCCCTGCCCCAACAACTTGGCATCTCTAACTTTTGTTTCAGAACTCTACCCAAGTTAAATATACTAAACTGGGAAGGAATTTGAGATTTAAAAAGGGGTTAAAGTGCCCCTTGTTTTCCTGCATCTCTTCCCACTCCTGGTAAACTGTGGGTTTAGGCTTGGGGAGGGCTGAAAATGCAGGTTGGGGATGCAGGCTTTGGATGGAGAGTCCTCAAAAGTTGTTTCACAGAGGGGATGAGAGTGCCAGCACTGAGCAGCCTTGTGATGGATGTGTTTAGCCTTGAAACTAAGCCTCCATTCAAAACTGACCTATCTAGACTTGGGCACTCAGGTGGAGGAGAGGTGTGTGGGATGAAGTTGAGGGGATGTTAAGGAGCCTTGTTCCAGTGCTCACCAGCATGCTAGTGCAATGGTTTATGTTAAAGGTGATCACAATAAAGGATCCTGATGGGGATGGCGAGGCTTTATCTTGCTGCATTCTCCCTGCATCCTTCTCTGCCTTTGGGCACTGCTAGGTCACAGCTGGGCTCAAAAGACAGCAATAGCCAATGGTGGGGCAGAGAGGTGGCGATAGATGCCAAAAAATGAGTAAAATGCCTGGTTAGTCCACATTGCTGGAATGTATTTTCTCTTTTCAGTACTTATCTTTGTCTTAAACTCTGCAAATCTTTACGGTTTTTATTGAGCCCCCTCAGCTGAATACCATACGTTTCATAGTATTTGGAGAGGAGACCTTTAAAACACCTCCTGCTACAAATTCTGCATTGCTTAGATGGAAATTACAACCTATCTGAGCACTTTCCAATTTATGCCAAGCACTCTCAACCAGATGAGATGTTTGGGGAACAAGCTGGGAATCCTTCAAAATGTGGTTTTGCACATCCAAAGCATGGCAATGATGCATGAGGAGAAGGAGAACAAAGGCAGAGACCCAGATGGCTTCTCTTCAAAATCTGACACCTGAGGAGTGCCAACACGAAATATGACCTGAGTGGTAGGAGATGTACTTTGCTCAAAAACATTCAGAGTCCGCCCAACTTCCAAAGCCAGAGATGTGGTAAGAATTTCACTTCTGAGAGCACTTGTTGTCTCAAAATGAGGAGGTTTGGTTTTGCTGTGCGTGATTGAAGAGAAGGAAAACATTTGCTGGCCATCCCATCACCACGTATTTTCTCCATCAGTCTGTCAGTGTAGGGAACGGGGAAGAGGAGAAGAAATGGCTGTAAGAAGTATCAAGAAAAAGACATTTAGAAGAAGAAGAAGAAGAGGAAGAATTAGAGATGGGCTATGAGTTGTATGCAGCATGGGGATTTCGGGGGACTTCAAGGGGCCCTGGCACATCCCTGCTTACAACAGCTCAGGGAAACCCATGTCCCCATGAAGGAGGGAAGAGGTTGCAGTGCCAAATTGCCCCCAACCCCCTCATTTCACATTTACCATGCTGCATGGGGCTGCACAGCTGAGTATCGCCGAGCGCTGGCCTGGGAACGGGGTCCGGGTTAGGATTCGCACACATCACTTGCTCACTCCCACGGCCCTGGGCAGCATTGTTCTCTAAAAGCAGACATGTTTCCTTCCAAGTAGCAGACATGGAAAGAAAAACACACACAAAAACAAATCATCTCGTCCTTCCTTCTCCGGATGGCGAGCAGCCCGTGTGTCACTGAGGCTTGAGGTGGATGCAATCCCAGTCTGACAGAGGAGCTGGAGGGCTGAAGAAGTCTCCCAATGCCCTTTTCCCCTGCAAAATCCACTCCAGAGGATGGCTGGCACTAAAAAATTCATCTCTTCTTTGCATGACTTCTTGATACCAGCCCTTCTGAGCACATCTCAAAGGCAGCTGAGGGCTACTCTGGATCTTTCTGCTTGTTCAACACTTCTAACCATTAGAAAGGATGTGAATTAGCTCATGGTTCTATTGGGCATCACGAAATCATACAATTATAAGAATTATAGTATCATTTTAGTTGGAAGGGACACTTAAATTTCATCTAGTCCAACACACTTGCAATGAACAGGGAAAAACTACAGTAACTCTAACATTCACCCAGTGCTGCCCCCTGTAAAGCCTGGAACTTCCTAAAGTCTTTCAGGATTTAGGGCTGCAGAGAGAAATCATTGCAGACAGGAGCAGAAATAGCCATGAGATATTGCTCTTGGTTTCATCTGGTTGTCAAGCCATGAAGGTATTCAACATCAGATAAAGTTCCAAAGAAAAGTGGTCCTGGGTATTTTGACGGGGAAAAACACATCCTTCATCATAGAATCTCAGCCACTTGTTGTCCTGGCTCTGTTATCTGACCCAATTTTTTTTTCAAACCTACTTACAAAATAATGGGTAAATCATAACAGGCTGAAAACATGGTTGGGTATCTGTCCTGCTGCTCAAGCTTTTGGCTGCTTTTGGGTCATTAAACAGCCCCGGCTCTACACAACTCAACAAATATGACCTGAACTTTCCCCTGGGGTCTGCCACCTTCATACAACAAGGGCACATATTCCACAGCTGGGGAGCTGTTATTCGATTCGGACTGTACCACAGGTCAGAATTTATGACTTTGTTATTATTCTGTTTGTGAGTTTTACGGCCACACGGGTCCCGCGGGAACCCGGAGCACTTTCGCTTGGCCATGTCAGTCAGACATTCATAACGCACCGCAAAGGAAGTATTGAAAATGCTGGGAATATCCTGTGTAACACTGTCTCTCATCTCTCTGACCCTCAGGTAAGGGCCAGACTTTGTTTGCGCCCGGCAGCGGAGGAAGCCGATAAAGGGCATAAGAGGAACATTGAGGGGGAGTGGATGGCAACGAACACTCGGCAGCGCTGCTGCCAGACACCTCTACTGCCCTGTTTGTTCCCTGTAGCGACACATGTCCCCTATTTCCTGATCAGAACCTCCATCGTGTTGCGCTCAGTGTTTTATTGCCCTCTGATGTTGAGCCAGGAGCTGCACAATGGGAGTTAACCTCATGGTGATGAGTTTAACCACTCCAGTTCATCTGCTGACTCCTCAGAGCGTTAATGGCTTTGGGGCACACAGAGGTAGTTTTTCTCACCTCCAGTGTATAAACAGATTTTACTGCAAACAACCGACAGCAACAGTGACATCCTGAAAACACTGGGTTTTGTCTTGCCAATGGTTTGCCAAGGAGGATGGCCAAGGCTTATCATTCACTCATCTTCACTCTTCTGGAAGTCAAAAGCTTCGCAACACTTCCCTTGCAGGGGCCAGAGGATTTGATGGGGGTGTTGCATTCTTTGTCTGAAATCTCTGCTGAGGAATTTTTCTCTTCAAAGGCAATAGTGGCACTGTGTTTTACAAAGCCCAATGCTTGACACTACTTGCATTTGGAGGCTGAAAATGTTAATATAAGAATTGTTACTCTTATCCTTTCATAGCCAGTCCATCCAGGATGGATGTGAAGATACATGTAATTAACATGTTTCATTTACCAGCATGACACTCAAGCTAAGCTTGCAATTATACTACAAATATAGAAACATTACCTAACAAGAAAGATATAACCCTCTGGTATCCAATGATACAGTTATTCTGTAACAGAGGATGAACTTTCTAAGCACATTTTTTTTTTCTTTTTTTTTTTTTTCTTTCCTTTTTCAGTCTGAAGAAATGATTCAGTTCTCCACCTGTCTACAGAATATATCATCTTAATTCAGCATACCTCAGTGCCTGCTGGGCAAGGGGAATGGGATACCCAAAGCAAAGGCTGAGCTGGGAACCCTATAACCTAATAAGGCAGGCAGCTCTACAAAGGCATCTACAATTCCCCTCAGTTTTTCTCCTGAGGGGCAGTTGCTATTTATCCTCAAGGAGCACAAACATCTGACTGCAGTGTCCACAGCTGCATGCTGAGCACATTGCACATTTCTACATTGTGGCAACTGCTGGCTACTCTCTGTGGATGCTTTGGTAAGCATTACCCAGAGCAGCCACAATGCTGGGGTAGTGAAACCAGCACTTATATCCTTTCTGCAAGATCCGATATCTATTCTTGGCTGCTTGTGTCAAGGCTGACCCTAAAAGCCAAAAATGAGCTCTAGGAAGTCAGAAGTGACCCACTTGCCTCATATCACCACCTCCACATCCCCAGCACCAAGAGCATCATGAGAACAAGAAAGCATCCAAAGAGAGTCAAATTGGATGGGACTCTGAGCACCTGATTGAGCTGTAGGTGTCCCTGCTCATCACAGGGGAGAAGACATTTAAAGGTCCATTCCAGCTCAAATGATTCTGTGATTCTACTCCATGATTCTCTGCAGCCCTATGCAGGAAGGCCACTGCTCAGCAGAGCTGCTGTCCCACATCTATCAGCCAGGAGAGCGGGCATGGGAATGAGGTGAGCAGTGCCATCTTAAGAAACATTACATCTGCTTTGCAAGTTAAAAAATAAAAAAATAAACAAAGAATAATAATAATAAAAAAATGCTTCTCTATGCTAGGAGAATTTTTCTTTCAGAAACTTCCGAATGAGGGAGCCAACAATTTGTAAAGAAAAACAAAATACAGGGAAAATGTGGATAAATTCTGCCTCGCTGCAATGCTGCAGGCAGTGCTTGCACAAATGCAGTCTGCTTTTCTGACACTCAGCAGAAAGTCTGAGTAGCCAGCAGAACAGGAAAAAGAGAAGGAGAACCTGATTTCACATGTTTAATCTTAGTGAGTCCAATATTGCAAATATTCTGTAGCCACTTGAATGCCTGCATCTGGACTTGTGCATATGTGCGACATACAGAAGAATTTCAGGGCAGAGCCTCATTAATGGAGCACAGCTCCCTGTTTGGGCACATAAACTAATCCATGCTGATGCCTAAATTTGCACTTCACACTTTTGGTGCATTGTTATACATTTGTATGGGGGAAAAGGCGTAGAGTTGCCTGGCAGTTTGGGGTGACCTGGCATTATTTCAGGCCTGGCACTCCCCAGACCAACTTGCATTTTTTTTTATTCCTCGTGACATCCTGTAGAAATTCCTTCTGGTCTGAGAGTTTCCATTCTTGATCCCCATCCAAAGGTGAGCATTCGCTGTTGAAGGTTTGCTCTAAATTGATTTAACTATTTTTAAAAGTTACTCATTGCAGAATAAATATGCCTTTCCCCCTGCAAATGTATTTCCATCATTTCCTTCTCCGAAGGGAGCAGGGGGGATATAGTAAAACATTTTAGGAAGAATAGTCTTGTTGATACCGAGGGAGCTAAATGAAAGAGAAACAAAGAGAGCAAACAGGATATTTATGGCAACTCTAGAGAGCTCTCTGCATGTAGCCATTAAAAATAGCCCTCGTACGAACAATATTGGCTTTCTGCTCTATCCTTAAATACAGAGAACAACCTCTGACAGACTCATGTACATCCAAAATGCACATGGGTAACTGTGGATTGGCAGGTGAAATGAAATAGTTCTGAGCATGTTTCTAACCCGTGCAAAAAAAGCAGTTTGACTTGTGCACAGAATGGGTTACACATGCTGCTCAGTTTTAATACGTAGCTTAATTATTTGCTACATATTCCCTTGGAGAAAGCTTATAATTCTTTAGGGGAAAGCAAAACGTAGCAAAGTTAGGCAGCTCGTGTGCCTTTCCCAGCTTCAAACATTAAGTTGCTGCCCTCCCTTTTGAAAAGTGAGAAGCTAAAACAGTCCCAGGGAAAAAAATAAATGCAACGTTTATTTTCTAATTAAACACAGGAGGAAAGGTTTACATGGTTTGCATGTGTCTCTTAAAGAAGGGAAGGGAAGGGTAGGAGAGGGGAGGGAAGGAAAGGAAAGAAATCATAATGTTTTCCCATAATATCTTCCCAGTTTAGATATCACTAATTTACAGTGAATAGATCTGCTAATGCAGTTTTCTTATCCAACAAATGCATCCAAAATTGTCCTGTATTGCCCCAAATGTTCATTTTTCTGAAAAAAAAAAAAAAAGAGAGAGAGAGAGAGAAAACACTGTTTCTCTTTTGGTTTGCAAACATTTGTCACCAATACAACCATAAGGTCTTCCACTGTCCATCAGAAACGTGCTGAAAGAAAGTATTGCCTGAGATACATCTTCCTTAGACAGCTTTGTCCTTCCTGTTCTGTTCTCCAGCAAACATATCAAATACTGCTTTAGAAAGCTGGTTTGAACAAGTAAGCCAGTGTTTCAGCATTCTTTCTATTTTTCCAGCTGAATTTAAATTTTTTTAACATAAATGGCTTCATTAACGTCAATTTGTGGATCTGTTAAAATGTAGGTGGTCTGATGTCTTAAATATGACTGTAAATTTGTTCCACTCCACCACGCTGAAAAACGCTTCAGTGGAATACGATGCACGGGACTCAGCATTACCATCCAACCTCTTTTTTTCTCTCTGTTTACAAAAACAGCTGTGTCACAGATAGCCCTCCCCTCCCTTTGCTCCTCTGACCTCTTATTCTGAAATCCTCTTGGATTGCCTCCAGGGAGGGCAAATATTCCCTCCACCTTCCCCCAGAATTGTGTGTTCCTTTAACCTTGGAACAATCTTTATCCACTAAAAATAGACTCCCAACTCCAAACTTCTTGTGCATTTTGACATTCTGTTCTCCTCAATGGGTCACATGCACTGTCCCAGTCCCCTTGCCAATGGTGACAGGACCACAATGTGTTACCAGAATTTTAGACAGGAGCTGGAATGATCAAACGTTCCTGAAAAAGTGGCTTGAAGAGAAGCTTTTCATATGCAGAGTGGTAGAGAAAAAAAAATCAGAATCATGGAAACTAGAAATGGAAAACTGATGAGGTCACCCAGCACTTTCTTTGCTGTTTCAGGATGTTTCCCTATGACATTGACTGGTTTAAAAGCCCCAAATGAAACATCTGCTGCAAATATTTGAGAACACTATTCATGACCCAAGATATCTCCCAGTATTTCTAACATTTAGACTGAATTCTTGCTTTCAGCATAGCAACCTGTCCCTTCATATCATGAACCACTACTTGTCATTCCATCCCACCTTCATGGAAGGACTTGAGGCAGTACTGACAAATTCTCCATAAGGAATGCTTTTTTTTCTTATCTTCCCTTTGGGTATTTTGGGGATAATATTCCTGCCTGATTCAACAAAAAGTAGGTAATTAGGATACATTAGCTTTTAGATTCTTCTTTGGTTTCAACATCTCTTCTGGTGACTCTTCAAGACCAAGCTGCCTCAAATACCAATCCCACTGATCCCCCATCTGTGACCATGAGCATTTGAAGGATCAACAAATTATCCTTCAACCCAGGATAGGCAGAATCAAATATGCATCTGAACTATTAGGTGAGAGGAAGCTTCCTTAATCAGGAAAACATTAGGGGAGCTGGACTAGATGTCCTTTGAAGGTCCCTTCCAATTCAGATGATTGTATGATTCTACAGCTGCTGTACAGCTAAAAGGTATCCGTAAAACATGCACATACACTGTAGTAGTTTCAGAGAAAATTAAGTTAATGCAGGGATTACCTTTGGATTGTCCAGATTTGAGGCATGTATTGGCACTGAAACTGAGCTTCAGAGGGGTTCCCTTTGGCAGCAGTATTACTGTACCCAATGTCCCCATGTATTTGCTTGAAATTAGTCGCTCAGACACATCATCAATCGCTTGTATTTTTGAGATGGGAAATACTTGTGTTAATTAAGAACAGCACAGTGAAAAAGGGGTTGAAGAAAAGCAAATCTGAAAACTTAAAGCAATGAGGAGCTCCAACAGGTTGGTGGTCTGGCATGGTTATAATGTTCTTTTTTTGGGTTTCCTTGCTGCTAGGAGAAAATCCTCAGGGCCGAAGGCCCACAGCTCCAAGTAAAACTTTTTGCATCAGCGTCCTGGTAGTGCCATATATCACTTTCATTTGAGAACTGTCCTCACAATCCCTGCTTGTTCCTGATCAATACTTCACTATGAATAAAAGTGAACAGAACAAATGGAAAAGATTTATTAACCCTGCTGATATGTTAAAAGCATTCTGTCAAAGAATTTGAGAAATGCTTCTCATATTTAGTGTTCAGAGACAGAAAATCCCTTTTGAGAAAGGCAAGGTATGTAAAATACATCAGTACCTCAGTGTGGAAATCCAGACCTGGCTCGCTATATACATTACTGATGAATAGGTATTATTGAAAACTGCATGTGGTTCTTAGCAAGGAGAGCAGCTCCACGTAAGAATGAGAAAGCAATTGTCAGCACTCAAGGAGAAACACTGGTCACATCTTTAAGGGAGTTGAGAGAATGGGAGGCTTTAAGATGGTAAAACACAAGATTAATGGAATTGGGAGAAGCTGTTGACAGAATTTCTTGAGGGGAATGAAATTGGAAAGTGATACTTGTTGGGACACAGCCCTTGGAAATTTGCAGCAGTCTAAAGCTATATACAGATCTACTCACTGTAATAAAAGTATGGTCTGAAAAGAAATGAGTATTTGAACCGCATGTCAGAAAGTCACTGCTGGAGTGTGATTCCAAAAAGCACGTTGCAATGCAGTGAATGAATCACAGACCACAGGGTACATAACATATGCTAAATGAATCCAACATGATACACTGTAGTACAGGGCAATCATCACCTTCAGCATTATCATCAGAAAGCAATAACCAACTTCAATATGCCACCTTCTTCCAAAGAATTTTTCAAAGGTTAGGACAACATGCAGTGAAATTAGGGATGTCTACACAGGAACAAACCACACCTCCAGCCAAACCATTTTCCAGTTTGTGCCTCCTGGGTTTACTGGACTAGCATAAAAGGAGTAGCTTGTAGTCCAGATCAGACTAATGTGTGGCTATTGGGATGGAGGAAGAAACAGGAAAATGTATCAAAGAACGTATTGGTTTTGCATATAGATTATATTCTGGTATTTTCTTCTCAAAATTTGCACTGAGAAGCAAAGGAGAATGGCAGTGCTAAAACATGCAGCAAATTCATGGCCAGGAGTTTGATGGCAAGTCTTTTTTCTTCTGTGCCTGGCAAGGAGGAAAGGAGTTCTATTGGAAGTAGACATAGTTTCCATGCCTCTGTCAACTCCAAATTAGACTGTACTGTTGGAGAACACCTTTAATCAACTGGAAGCTGGTCAACCCTCTTCATGGGTTGGGCATGTCACTGGAATAATGCAGTAACATCAGAGGGCTGTGAGCTATGCTCCAGTTGGAGTTCTGACTGTTAAAGCTCTAAGTGGATTAAGTGGTGCTTTTTCTTTTTTATTTTTCTTTTTTTTTCTGGATGGAAACAGCCTCAGACGCTGACAGGAGGTTGGAGTGAACAGGCACAGTGCTCATGCAAAGCGATTTGTCTAAGGAGTGGTCAAGATCTTAATAGCATTCAAAGAAAGCAGACACTTCCAAGGGCAGAACACTCTCCTGGGGCACTGACTGAAGGCCTACTTGGACTTAAGAAGCTATTTTTTGTCTGAAGGGACAGCATGCAAAGATGATACTAGGAGGTCTACCCTGTGAGGTCTTCCGAATCCCTCGAGGCCATGTTGATTGTACCCAGATTGTGAAAGTCAAAGCCATTTCAGGCAAAACGAGTACAGCAGTAGGAAAATCAGCTGGAAATCTGCTTTTCAAAACTTCCACAACATGAAATGAATGGAGTTTGGTCACTTCTTCCACACCTCCTCACCACCACATTTAGAAGATGTTGTTCAAATGAAAACAGAACAAATCAAAGTTGTTGTTTTCCCCCCCCTCCCCTTTTTTTTTTGTTTTTTTTTGTCATTTGTTTGTTTTAAACTTAGAGCTAAAATAGATTAAATGAATGACAGGACCTGGAGATGCATCTGATGATCTGGATGCTTGGGTCTGAATCTTACAACAGATCTTGGAGGTGTTCAAGAAAAGGGTAGGTGTCACAGTGAGTGACACAGTTTAGTGGTCATGCTGGTGATGTGTTGATGATTGCACTAGATAATCTTAGAGCTCTCAGTGTATACCAGATAAAGTAAAAAGTGTTGTGGAAGAAGCATCTGTATCCCTTGAAGAGCAGGGATGTGTTTTCTTGAAGGAGCTCATGCTTGATTTTTAATGAGGAAAATAGAATTGCTAAGAGACAGAGATTTTCAAGGGAATCTCAAACATTCAAGTGACACTTCAGTCTTCCTTCACAATCTTGATTGCCAAGACAAAATTTATTGATATCAGCCTTCCAAAATGTTTTGCTAGAGAAAGGTGAACTAATTTCACACAATAAGTTGTTGGAGTTGGGGTGCAAACTCTCTTCTATCTGTTTTTATCTGTTGGTAGGTGCTGCTGTGGTTCCACATAGGGAAATATTAATTACCCGTTCACACTGTCTTTCTTCCACACAATTCCTTGCTTCATTCAAAGCCTCAGATAGAAAGTACAGTGGGAATGAATCCAGGCTGTGCCTCAAAGCAGACTCTTTTGCAAGTCTCTCACCTCTTTTTTCACAGTAGTTGGAAGGGGCATGAACTTGTAGCAATTGGATATTTAAAGGCTTTATAGAATGGGGCCAATTCAAGGGTATTCTGGATCCAAGCACTTCCTAATCTTCCAAGAGATTGACTTTACAACTTACACGTCCCTTATAAATGCAGATTTTAGATGTGCTGCACAGTTAAAAAGAGGCTGGCACTGTAGAAAATTCTAAGTTGGTACTGTATAAAAATGACAAAGAACAATTATTTAGGAAAGCTTACAGGAGTTATGCTGAGTAGTGGCAATTAGCACTGACTGTCTTAACTGTGTTGTTATCTTAAGACCTACGAAAAAAGTGTTCATATAAAGGAGATGAGGCAAATGACCTGAAAGACTTCATTGTATGAAACAGGTCTACAACGATCCCATTAAATGGCAAGGAGAATATGTACCATCTATTTGCTTCCCCTCTCAGATAAATGAGCCTATCCCCTACTTTGATCCCCTTGCTCCTTATGACTTTTTTCCTTCCACATAAAAAATTCCTTTCATAACATGGGCACTGAAAGTCCTACCTCATTCAGAGTGTGAAAAGATGTCAGGAGCTGGCTCTGTAAGGTTTACAGGAGCAATTAATCAATCACCTCTACACTCTTGGTGAGCTGGGCTTGCACCAACATTGCCTGCCAGGTTCAGCCAAACAAGTATTTGATCTAAATATGCTACAGCAAAACCCAACATTTGTGTATGATTACCCAAATTACAAAGCCATTTTGTAATATGCCCATAACAAATTAAATGAAAAAATATGTACAATAATGAGGTCTTTATTTTCCAACTTTTATTTTCTATAGCAAATGAATAAATTGAATGATTTGGGCACCAAAACCTCTGGTCCACCTTGCCCTAAACAAACTCTGGAGTGATTGCAGAAATGAAGAGGTAATTAACTGGGAGTTAGCTCAACCAGCTGCTCTCTGTATTACTGAGGCAGACTAAGCCTTTGGCAACTTGGTTGGGTAACACCCCTCAGCAATTTTCAGCATGTCTTTTCTCGGAGTCTTTAACGTAGCCAAAACCCCAGGAATCCACAGGTTTTAAAATGATCAAATCCACAATTTTGCCCGCCTGTCATGTTCATGCTGCAGACTTAGCGGATCTCTTAGAATAAGGTTTACAGCACGTCTTCTGGATTTGATTAGAAGAAAATCTGTACTTCATCTTAACTCCTCCACTTTTTCTGCCCTAGACCTGAGGAATGCAATATTGGCTTCTCCCTTGGCAACTCCCACGTTTGTAGCAAACGCTTCTGAGCTGGGTTTCTATCTAGATTTTACTTAAACTGTTCTAATTCCCACCTGAACACCGTGGCATCTGTAGCATTCAAAAAAAGAAAGCATTAGTACATATATATAACTACTAATTATCTACATATTTAATACTTTAACTTGGGAACCTATCATGCTCAAAACTATATGGTCTTTCATGCTGCATTTATCAAATTAATTTACTACAGTCAGTAAAGAAGTACCAATGGCAAATTCCCTCCATCCATAACACAAAATACACGTGATTAAATGAAAAGTCTTACTCAATTGAATTTATTTCTAGAGAATACAGAAGAGTTTTCCAGTTTGCTGAAACATGCTCTACGATGGAGTATGTTCACTTTTTTTCATTTCATTTTTTCTGGACCTCATATAACATAATTCAGAAATTGATTTGGAATTGAAAATTAATAGCTTATGGGAAGTTAGTTTCTCCCTCTTGTTATTCCATTTTTGCTATAATATATGCAACCCATTTAGCAACAAATGTCAATTTTCAAGAAAATACTAGCATGGGGCTTTCAACTGATGGCAAGCTTCCTCTTAGCAAGTCAAAGGAAAGCTTTTCCTACTTTCTGTGGCAATATATTTTGGTGGGTCTCATGTAATCAGAGCTTGGACAAGTTATTCCATCCTTCCTCCTAATATTTTACCTGCTACATACTTTATCTTAATTAAACTTCCATAATTAACCCCCATATCTCTAGCCTTTGTAAATCATGTCCTGTGTGAGCAAAGAAGAGAGGTGAGAAGATTTCCCACAAACAAGCTGCAGACACAATGCTTGGGAAGGATTTCTCTGCTGCCTGCTGATAGTAGCTGCTGGAAGTGAGCGGAAGGGGATGAGAGGTGATATTTGCAAAATGCAAACAGATAAGGGAAGAAAAATGGGGTTTGTTTATCGTTTCTGGCAGGGATTCAGTGTTCTGTGCTGTATGAGATGGCTCAGATTCCAGAAAAACTCCTGCATAGGTATAGATTGCTCTGAAAATACAGACCTGTCATCTTCGATTTCAGTTTGCAGTGTATCCAAAATATCAGTTTCATTTCTTCACTGCAGATGAACTATAAAACAGGGGTTCCTGGAGTCCACTGAGCTCTGGTACCTCACTGTTCCTTCACATCAAAATTAGGAGAACTTTAAATCGACTCACACACATCTGTAACTGAATTTTGCCTGGAGATGGATCTTGTTCTATTGCTCAACTATTTTAGTGGACCTAATTTGTATCATCTAATGCTCATAGTAAGTCCTTTGTTTAAAATAGGGATTAACCACTCAAAATGATGCTAGCAGAAAGGAGAAAAAGGAGACTACTCGAGGAATTTTCTGAAGCTGTAAGTCTGGAAAAAAGAAGTAGACATCCCCTTTTATTCTTCTTCTAAATCTGAAAGGTGTTTAAGCTAAGCTTCATCAAAGCAGTTCATCAAAGAACTGCCATTCACTGTGAAATATTGATCAGCTTGTACTTGGGAGGAAGATTCAGAAGGTTTTAAATGAGATAATTGCTTTAGAAAATAGTATTGCTTATATCACATCGAGAGGAAGCATTCAACCACTGGAGTAAGTTAAGGTAGATTCTAATTCCCAATTAAATCAATGACCAAACAAATGACCATAATACAACCCCAGTTTCATTTCTGTGTAGGCTGACTTTTTAAATATTTTTTTTATGTTGGGGCTGCCTTTAGCCAAAATCTCAGTTTGTTTTTGGTCCAATTGCCAATGTACCTCAGAATTTCAGATTTGTCTGCACAAGTGAAAGTGAAACTGAGCTGAGTCCACACGGGTTAATCTGACCTTTATAAGTAGGTCTAATTTCCCTCGAGGCAGTTTTCTAGAAGTTCAAAACCCGTTGTGATGAACCTTGGTCGACTTTTCAGTCTTAAAAAAAAAAAAAAAAAAAAAAAAAAAAAAAGGAAGAAAAAAGAAAGACCAGATCAGGGCAATTTTTACCTGGTTTCCAGTTTCATAGCTATGGCTGGCCAAAACAGTTGGCTTTTCTCTAAGTACTTGTATTTTTTTTCATGCACAAAAAGCCATATTTAGACCTCACTACCTTCTTTGGAAAAAATAATAAAAAAAAATTTCTCTGAGATCAAAATGGAAAAAAATAAGGGCCTTCTCCTTGGCCTACAAAATACATGTTTAATTTACTTCTAAGAATTTTTTGCTTTTTTGTAAACTGGTCACCTAGGACTGTTGTGTGCTTTAAATTTCCTCCCATTCATAGCTGAAACACTTGGAGTATGATTTCCCAATTACGAAGCCAAGAAAATTTTACTTCTGAACATCATCTCCTGGGTTTTCTGGGGAAATAAAAACTGATTTATCATAAAACCAAACAGGCTGAAAAACTTTATCGTTCTTGTAAATGTCCCAGTAAATATGTAAACTTCGCTTTTCACCCTCTGCTTTTAAGCAAACCTTTTTGAAATATAAGTCAAGGAGGTCACAGCATATCATCGTACATGGCTTAGGCAAAGATTAGCTTCCCCTTCTTGAAGAGCTCATTTTAATCAGGCATTCAGGTTATGTAACAGATGCTGCTGAAAATCCAAAAGGTGCAATAAATCCCTCGGTCTGACACAAGAGAAAATAAGTTGAGTGACCACAGAACGTGGAGTGAAAGGTCTCTGTGTTGCTCAGCTCCCCGACTCGAGCCTGGTGGTGACTGCGTATTGTCAGGAACAACCTCTCCTCCCATGAAACCATTCCTCCTCCTCCCTCCATGAAGACTGCAATCTGCAGATTTTACGAGCCAGTGCCCAGACCCCCCAACATGGGACTTGATCTATCCTTCAGGGTCCAGTTGGAACATTTTTCAATTAATGGATCCTTCATAGACGGTTGACACCTCAGCGAGTAAGTTCTGGAGCCGCTTTTAGCCAGAGACACACAGCTTAAGCTTTTCAACAGCTGCTTTATCTCTGCTTCTCACCCCTACCCCCATCCCAATTTAAGTTTAAGATGAGCCTCCACCCCTGAAACCCACGATATCTCACTCCAAAGTCCTGTCAGAGCCACAACCAAGGCCATAAATTTCCCAGCTGGGTCACAGTACTCCCTATTCATTTACTGAAACATTATAAATGTGTCCAGGCTCTGAGTGAAACCTAATCCTGACATTCCCCGCATGGCAATTCCTGCGACTGATGGCAGGGTCATCTGGAATTACCATCGCCTTATCTGATTACAAACTTATCACCTGCATTTCAACACCGAGTGCTCGGTGATGCTGGGTAAAATCAAGCCCTCTGCTATTCGAATGGCATCAGCCATTCACAGATACGGGTTGCTTGGACGTGCTTTGCCAGGGAGCAAAATAAATGAGCTGGATGAGTACTCTAAAGACATCCAAAGGTGGACCACAGTGGGGAAGGAATAGGAAATGAAGACAAAGAAATTTTGCAGACTGAGGCTTGGCAAAGCCAGAGCTCTCAAGGAGGGGGGAATCTGTAGCTGTTGTGAAACAGAATCTCTTCACTGAAACTAATAATCTCTGTTTGATTATAGTTTATGTAGGACCTTTACCATGTCATATTTGAACATATTTTGGTAGTGGTTATATGACATCATGCATATGTCCTTCTTTTCTCTTATCTTGTGCTTGAGGG
This sequence comes from Lagopus muta, assembly GCF_023343835.1. Lineage (NCBI taxonomy): Eukaryota > Metazoa > Chordata > Aves > Galliformes > Phasianidae > Lagopus > Lagopus muta. The sequence continues at coordinate 2,705,223 of NC_064444.1, forward strand.
GAATTGAATTTGAAGTGCACTGCTTTTTTTTTTGGCCTGGCAGGAGAAAGGCTCAGATATTTTTTCTAGGCTTTCATTTCTGTTTCACCCAGAGAAAATGAAAAGCCATCAGGAATCACACCTTGGACTTCACAGTGAGAGTGCAGAAGCCTCCAGGGCAATCATATCTTGAGCTATTTGACTTAAACCCACAGTTGAACGCTTTAAATGTTTTAAACACAACCCCAGGTCCCATGCAGGTACAGAAATTTGCTCCAGGTAACAGCAGACTGAGTTGCAACCCTTCCGTCTTTCCGTGCAGTGCTATCTGCACTGCTTCCATGGGTAGATATGAAACAGCAAGTGCCTCCGAGCTGTATGCTAAATAAACACAATCCAGGAAAAGCTCAAACCAAAAAGCTTCACTTTCAGCCAACATTCCTTCCCCAGTGCCAGCCATTCATTCCTGTAATATTTAGTGGATTGCAAAGAGATTTTGGATTTCCTGTCAGGTTTCTGTCCTTCAGGGAGTTAATTATGACCTGGGACTCAGGGAACAGTCTCCGCTGCACTGCCACACTTGTGGCTAGGTTTGTACACGTGTTGCTGGTCTGATTTATCATCGTGCCCTTGCTTCTCTGAAAGATCCTGTTCAAACCTCCGAGGAAAATCAATGAATTCACTGAGCTTGATTGATTGACTGGGAGACCAGAGTGGACAGGTGATTTCATGACTTGGTCTGGTCTGGTGGATGATTCTTACACAACTACAGGGGAAAGAGAGGCAAGAATGTAAAAACACAGAGCTTTTAGTGCCCTTTAATACATTCGCTTCATACCCAGTTCTCCTCACATAATTCAGTGATCTCAATCAGCGAGTCACTGGAACAGATTTTGGCCACAGAGGCAGATCAGCTCCTGAGACTGCCCCAGACTCCCTGCATCACCTCGAGTGAGTTGTTCAAGCCCTTTCTACCCTGCAGAGAGTGCAAGTAGATGCACTTAAACCTGTTTTCAATGAATTAGCGTGGGTACTCCTGGCATTGACCGCCAAGCGACTTGCCCAAGTATTTACCCAGCTTCTCAGGTGGGTTTTCCAGCCATGCTGAATTCCGTTCTACTCAGTGACTGCCATGAATACATACACTTAAGTCTCTCCATGAGTAACTTCCCCAGCTGTAAAATAGGGACAGTGTATCTCTACGTTGCAGGGGTGAAAGGAAAATAAATATGCTAAGGCTTCTAAGGGGGTTAGGTATTAAGAAAATGAGATACATCTGTGACTAAAATTTACAGATCAACTGTTTGGATACAATCTGATTAGATTTATCCTGTAGTAAAGTATTGCGATTTCTCTAAGTTCAAGAATGTTACTTCTGTCCCAGTGAAGCAAATCCTTGCCAGTTCCTAGGCTTAGGCTATGTCAGCTCCCAGCGAGGCATCTGAAGGAAGCAGCTGATGCAGGCAGCCTCCTGCACTTGTTTTCCACCACTGTTCATGCCTAACTTCATCTGCAGAAATGATTTCTCCATAGGGTTGCTGAGTGCTGATGGCTCACCACGGGTCTGCATGCTGCAGATGCCTTCAGCCCTCAAATAGTGGCACCTCCATATGGTGCTCCCCAGGATGCCACTCACACATTGACATACTGCAGCCTTATGGCATATGGAAGAGCAAGGTGGGCTACCAAATGAGCCACAATCACCTCCAAGGACTGTGTTGCTGAACTGAAAGCAACAAGTTCCTGGAAAAAAATTCAGGCAGCATTGGAAGGACATAGCCTGTTTGACTGAATTTGTTGGCCATTGCTGGCATGCTGCTGTTTCCTTGCATGTAACCATTTTTATGAGCTCTCGAACAGCACTTCCTAAAACACTTCAGAATCTATCACCTAAAGGCTTCAATCTAGTTGAAAATATATTGTAAATGTTATTTTTAGACCATTAACAAAGGAACTATCATCTCTTTAGGGAAAGCAAGGTGCAGTAAGACAAGAATTTTAGCCACGTTCACTAGGACTCGTTGTCAACACTGAAAATTAAACTTCCAAGGTTGAAGAATGCCTCCTTTTCCACGAGGCCATGTAGAAAGATAGAAACAGATTTTAGCTGGAACTGGGTGTGTAATCAGAGTCTGTACCTTCAGTTAGACATGTCCTTAAATCATCCCAACTACTGAAAAAGACTCTGGAGAGCTAAACTTCAGCAGCAGCAGTAGAAGGATTGAATCACCTGTATGTAACCAAGCCACACTCCATCAAGTAAGATTAGTCCTTAATTGTTTTGCCTTTACACAAAAGCCAAAGCCTCAGCCAAAGTTTCAGACTGATTAACATTATAAATTTAAACTTGAAATGATAATTTTTGCACCAAAAATTGCCTGAATTTTTTTGGTTATGACCCAGAAAACGTCTGGTCTGCCTCATATATATCGTTCACATCCACATCAACCACATTAATAGTATATATTGCCTCTTGCTAAAGCCTCTTGCCTCTTGCCTTTGTCTTGCTCCCATTACAACAGAAAGATGCCAAAGTTTCACATGTCACTAAATAAACTCATAATCCAAAGCTTCTTTGCTTGAGAAAGTGGTTGATCAGATAAAGCCCTGCCAATCTTCAGATGCACCTGATACACCAGGTGAGCAGCCACAGCAAAGAACTGCAGCTATTGCCATTATGCACAAGCAGAGAGGTTTTGCCAGTTGTTTTTCACTTTCTTGCCCTGTAACTCATCCACAGCAATGCAAGACATGCAACTCTACCCACAGCATGCTTTGCTTTGGGATCACCACATGTAGCCCTGCCATTGTATTACCTTTGTTTTGACACATCAAATTAATTCATTTGGAGGAGAGCAGGGAAAAGTCCGAAGGACTCATTTGGGTTTTCTCAGTACCAAAGATTTCACTGAACTCCCACAGAGCTGAGCACACCATAATATAGGAATTTTTAGCAATGCTACATATAAAATTGGAGCAGGTGCTCTCAATAAAGAAAATTCTTAACCCTGCTCATATTTATTTCAGTTCCTCTCTGTCTGGGCATAAAGCCATCATTTCAGTTTCAAGCTTTTCTGGCTTGCTGGAAAGGGTGAAGGATAACCTCTTTTTTTTTCTTCCTCTCCCCAAGAAAATGTGGAAACAGATTTTAACATCAACCCTGGAAGAAGGTTAGGTGATTCCTCAGCAATACTTCTGAAATGAATGGCTGGGCCACCTAATTAAACAAACTCGTCCCATGTTTTATAAATTCCTCTGTTCCAAAGTGGACAGAAGAACTATTTTGTTCCTTTGAAGGGTGGCATGAGGAAGGGATCTCAAACAGCCTTATCCTACATGTCTCCAGATGTGGATTTATTTAAGCAACAAGTACCACCTGCAGAAATTACTTTAGGATCCAGACACTGCATCCTTGAGTACACGTGTAAGCAGCGTTTGATTTGCTGCTGATGGGGAGGGATTGTGCATTTAGGTTACACTGGAAAATGCGTATATCCATTATCTAATTTTGGCCAATTATTATTCCTGTTGAAGCATATGCAGTGCCTTGAGTCAGGCATATCGCACTACAAATGTTTTCTGTTTTCCTGCCCTCTACCTTTCCACCAAGAATAAATTTTGCAGTGAAAATAAAACCCGACAAAGCAGCAGTACAGGGCAGCTGAGCCATATGCACATTTCCACATTTCCATAATTCATGCAAGCTGCAATATCTGCTAAACTGCTTTGGGCCACTGGACAAGTGTGGGGTGAAAAAGGAAGGGGAAAAAAAAAGAAAACAACCCCAAAACGGGCTGCCAGGGGAGAGGGAGACAAGTGGGCCATTCATAGAGGCATCTCTGCAGTGCTTTAAGGCATACCTCACTGACAGTGAGGACTCACTGGGAGCACGGAAGAAGCCGTGCGATAACCACAGAACAGGTCTTGAACTCATCTGCTGCTCAATAATGAATGTCTGCCTCCAGCCTATGGATGGCTTTTTGATATAGACCCCACCAAGAGATGCTCTGGGTGGGCATCAAATGAGAATGTTTTGCTTTTCCAGCTTTGCTGGGCATATTTGCAGTCAAATCATGCTGCTTTTTGATTATCTCGAACTCAGAGAGAAGAAAGAATTAGACACAAAAATAAAAACAATTTCTACTGATCTGAGGTGCTGCATAGGAACACTGAACTATCCTAGCAGAACTTTCCCTTGAATTTCCAATCTCCACACTGGGTGTCTTAAAGGAAAATATTCCTTGCTTGAATTTATTATATTTGAAGGATTCCGCAGATATCCTTTTCTCCCTCTGAAAGGATGGGCAAAATACCAAAGCAGTGCTATCACCTGGGAAAGAGATGAATATCATTTTAGTCAAATCATTTAGTAGAGACACATTGTAAAAATCTGCCAAAAGCATTGTCCAGTGAATTTATCCAACTGACTTCTCACTGGTGGAAATGACGGCAATAAAAATGCTGCAATATCATCTTCTGTCAATATAGCAACTCAGACTTTTAAAACAAAAGATTAAGTGCTACTGAAAATGGGAATCTGCTTATCTGTGCACAGACAAGCTTTATGGATGCATAGGTCCATATTGCTTAAGAAATTTAATAGGAGAAAACCCAAAGTATTCACTCACGGGAAAAGAGAAAAGACAGTAAGATACAGATTCAAGAGCAAAGCAGAATTAAAAGTTTTGTGTGCGTCTCTCAAGTGTGTGCTCTCTACATCTCTTTATATCATTCGGTCTTACAGATTTTTATTTATAGTACTGAGATATAACTCTGAACAGGGACCATTGGCTTGTCTGCTTTGATCAGAGAGGGATGAACCACCAGAATAAGTACCTGTTTGATTTTCCCCTTCCATTTATTCTTTTCTTCCCAAGTTCAGTAAGACTGCACGTTGCTAAAGTGACACTTAGTTTCCTAATTTCATGTGGAGTTTAGATCAAAAGTGTCCTTGTATCTTCTGATATGGAAACTACACTTTCAGGGTATCAAATATTTTGGCCCTGCTTTTTCTACTAAAAAAACAGCACTTGTGAAACCCATAAACATGCAAATAACTGAACGGTGTTGATTTAAAACCTGAAACAAATCTAACTGCCAGCTCCACAGTGATTGCACGCTCCAGTAGGCTTCAACACCCTCCCAAGCTGAAGTCTGTGAAATTCTGTCCTTTTGGATATCAGTTCTGTTCCTGAGAAAAATAAAGCCGAAACTTATTGCTCCTACTGCTGAAAATTCAATATAACCTTTGAATTTCACAGTCTGGTTTTTAATAGCAACCAAAAGCCCTCTCCTGCTAAGCACTGCAGAACTTGTCTCATTTCGGAGTAGGGGCAGCCTGGTCATCTATTTATAGCATTGAGATGAACATTTGCTGACATACACATGGAAACAATTGCGAATGCAAAGTGACTCAAAGGGTCACAGGCTGACACACATTTGTTAATCCCCAGTTTTGCCTTCACCTGAAATTGGAAAGAAATGGTGATCACACTTCAAGCTAAACACCTCCAGCAAGATTTTCAATTAGGGCTGATAAGACACTTGACAGGTTTCAGTTAAATAGCGAAGGCTCTGTAAAAAGAAAACCCTAATGAAGTTTAATTGTTGTGCAATGGCTTAATCAATGTGGTTGGTAATTAAGTGCAAATTATGCACATAATACATTACAGATGTGGAGCCTTACTTTTGAAACATAGAAGCTATTATGGGATGTAGGAGAAGTTTAAGGGAGGGATGACAGTTGTTGCTAGAGTTGCAATAGAGGTTTTTGTTACCCAGGGGTGAGGTTATGTATCTCTGTTCTGTATATCTCTAAATGGCATTGCAGTTTGAGTGTTAGAGCCTATTTTATCAATAATTTTCTTTGTTGTTTGGGTCTGAACCAGCAGAGAGCAAAGAACACTTGAGTTCCTAAAATATAGGATGCTAGTGAGATTTGTGATGGTCATTAGCTTCCTTAGAACTTGAGTAATACTATAAACACAATAAACTCAAATTGAAAGAGTCATCCCCTTCTAGCCCACTGTTTTTATATCTTCCCACATAACTTTCTCAAAAAAATTTCCTTTCTGGCTATAATTTCTCATGTTTAGTCTGAATTCAGAGGTGACTTTTGTTTCCTTTCAAGATGAAATAAAATTGGATCGGCTATGAAAAGATTTAAAACAGGAGGAAGAAGATGGGTGGAATGGACTACCTTGCTCTGTGTATGCTGCTAGCATCAAAAGGGATAAACAGGATAAAAAAGCACTCATGGATTTTCATTCTGAATTCAGCCTAGAAGGTATCAAAAACTGTTTGGAAATGGGACAGCCTGCAGAGAGAAGTTCTGGAGAAACATGATTAAACTCTGAAGAAACATTGATTAAACTCTTATTCACTGTCAGCATTAATGACTGTGAGTATAGATAATGTAATTCATCACATTCCTAAGGCAACAATTCCAAATAGCTCTAGAGTAGTAGGATATAAGAGCCTTCTTTCACTAAAAAGGATTCATTTTCAATTTATTTGAAGAAAAAATGCAATTTACCTCTGTCTGCATGCTCACAGCTCTTGGTGAAAGGGAGGCTTTATAAAGCTCCTTTAGTAGATGGGGAAACTGAGGCAGGAAAAAACACGAGTTGGTCATGGCTTCTCTGGAAGTCTACAGTTGTGTCAGTCTGACTCATCAAACTTCTGCAGCTTCTTACCCTCAACGCCCTTTTTCTTCTTGTATAATTTCATCTTCCTTTTTACCTGAGCTAAGTCAAGCGAGTAGCATACATGCATAATTTTAATTCGACCACTGGACAGACTTGTGATTTTAAGCTTTCTGTCAAGCTCCATCAGATTTCTTTAGCTAGAATATGAGGTGTGAATAAAAAGAACTGTTAAAACAATTGGGGTCAGAACCTGCCCACTGGATATGAGAACTCCTGTGGACTTTAATGGGATTATTTGCGTGAATAAAAAGAGCAGGGATACCCCATGGCTTCCTCATTTATTCTCAGCAAATGGAAACCTGGTGTTATATGACCAGAAGAAAATGAAAACGAGGTGGTTGGAGTGTGGTAGTTTGGCAGTGATTTTTGTAAGCAACTGGAAAACCTCGAATTTCCAAAGAAACTTACTTGTTTACTGACAAAAAAAACCCCAAATTTAACACTTTTCAATTTTTTTAACAACCGTTTTTCAGTTACTTCTAGTTTCTGAAAATTAAAACATCTTCATCTCTATTCATATTTTTTCCCTCTTTTGGTTTTCAACTGCTCCTTTCTGACAGCATCCAATAACTAAATCATCTTAGCAGAAATCTAAATTTTAGCCAAAAAACTCAGTTAGAAAAAACAAAATAAAGTAAAAGGGCCTTTTTTGTTCCAAAGAAATACTGGAAGACAGTTTGACTTGCGATAATAATTGTAATATCAGACAAAGGTTGAAGACAAAATGTCATTTCAGCCCAGCCCAGGTAGAACTGTGCAGATTCCATCAGTAATATGGATAAGCAGTGTACCCTGGGCTGTGTAGGGAAGGGTCAGCAGGAAAGGTATCCTCGTGCCCTCCTGGCTCTGCAGAACAATGAGGTCCATATGTGGTTTGCGCTCCCGAGACCGCTGCGACTGGAAGAAGGTCAGCAATGCAGAATTATGGGGAGGAAAGTGAAAAAGCGAGAATAGGTTTACAGAGGCCAAAAAGCAAGGCTTTCATTTTATATTCAATTTATCTTTTCGCCTCTGAAAAGGGCACAAAGGTTGGAAATTATGATCGAGTTCTTTAATTTTATTAATGGCAGGCTTTGCGGTTGCTAAGGGAACTTGACCCAACCGGGGGAAAAAAATGGCCCAACACAGTATTATCAGGATTAATCTGCTGCCTTGAAATGGTTGGATTTCTCTCCGCTGGCCTCCTGAGCCCTTCCTGCTCTGCCTGGATCTCCACCACCGCCTTGTTGACACGAGCCTCCTGCTTAATCCTTTGGTGGAAACCTAACCCTTGGCCTCAGAGAGATGTCCCCAAGAGAGGGTGAGCAGAGTGCAGCCGTGCAGGGGGTGAAGCCCCCCGGAGATGGCCTCAGGGTGGCCGATCCTCTCAGACCATAAAGCAGTGAGCACGAGCGAGATGTTAATTTAACGGGAGGCTTGATTACACCGTGATAGAGCTCTGCTGGTTGTTTCCAACAGACCCCTTTATAGTATTAGTATTTATTACACCCCATATTATAAAGCAGGGGATTTGCTTCTGTCGGGCAGTTCGGCTGAGCAATGAAACATAATGTTTCTTTTATTGCTCAATAAACACTGTTCTCTCTTTCACTGCCACTCCAGCCGGGCTATTTCAAGCCTGTTAAGCTTCTAACTAACACAATAATCTTACAGCCCAAACTGAGCAATGGCAGCTTCTCACCATTTTTTGCTAGTTCTGAGGCCTCCTAGAGGTGGATTATTCATAGATAATTTGGTTCTTGGGACTTTTGTGATCTGTAGCTGTTGTTTTTTTGAAAGAGTTGGGTTTTCCAGATGTGGAGATTCAACAGATTCTCCTCATTCCTCAGAATGAAGGAAGAAACCTGCAGAAAAGCCATATTCCTCAAATGGCTGTGGAGCATCTAGCTCATATAAACTCACTTGTGGGTTTGCATCCCATGATTTAACACAACCGGCCAGCGCCAGGCTAAGTGCTGACAAGCAACCTACAGGCATCTTCCACACTTCCCTGCCAACAAATCTAAATCTTTTCCTGTAACATGCCCACCTCCGAGCTGCTACTGACCTGGCCTTCTCCTCTGAGCAGCCCAGTGTCTGTAGCAAATTAATTGATAGTGTTATGAAGTGTTCGGTTGTCCCACCACGCTCAAGAACAAGACTTTCCAGTGTCGACTTCCCTTCTGCATTAGTTAATGTTTGGAAACTTGGTACGTCAACACACCTAACTCTTGCGCCAGCCTCTCAGCACCTTGTATGGCTCCTAATGTGCCAGACCATTATCCTTCAAGCTGTAATGGGTTCCAGCCAGGCCAAATACGCCTCCTTGCAATAATATTGTGGGCGGGTAGCATTTACAGCAGTGGAGTCGAGCTGTTTTAGACTTCGGTTGCATTGGGTAAATGATTAAGCACTACAAAAATAAAAAAAAATACTGAACAATTTTTGAGGGAATGACCAAACATCGCAAGCAAGGGCTACAAGACTGATAGAAATGTTTACAGGTTGCTCAGATCAGAGTCATGTTTTTAATGCAAATTTCACTTTTGTTTTTTTTTTTTTAATCTATGGAATCAGAGAACTTTGGGTTAGATTGTGAGGAAATCTTTGCGTGGAACCTGATTTCTTAGGCAGAAGCATGTGCCATTGGAAACCCCGCAGTTAGCTCTTGTTCTGAAGTTCTCCTTTTATTATAACCTTTGGCTTTTCCTTCACTTCGAACCATTCTAATTTTCTCACTATTTATTGTTGTCATCTTAAATAATTACTCCTGAATGCTCTTTTTCACCTGTTTGTAGATCAATTTAATGTCCCTGTAGGTCAATGCCAAGTATGGCTACATTTAGTGGATTCTGTCCTTTCTCGTGGGTTAGTATTTTTCACCCCATGTAGCCATCCCAGCAGGAACCTTAACCAGCTGATAGTGATTTGTGATGCTGTCCCCCTCTTCCATAGTATGATAGGGGGGTTTATTTAATTAAATACCAGAAATGTGAGACAGAATTTTTTTGCCATCCTCAATGAACTTGAAGGCAATTTTCACACCTGGCATCACAATGACAGTACTTCCTACCTCAGAAATTGTCAAGGTAATGGATTTCTCTTTAAATGCACAAACTCACACATTTATGTAAAAGACCACTGCCACATATAACTGTTCAAAATGATTTCAAAGTTCTGATATATCTTAAAACAGGAAGTACACCATCAGCATTAAAATAGTTTAGGTAAAGTAGACGAGATGCATTCCCAGCTACTTGTTTTCTGCAGTGTCCTTGCATCAAAGGGTTAAAAATTGCACTTTTTTCAGAATAATCCCTTTGAATTGTGACACGAGAGGGTGACAGCTCAAATATTTTCTCAATGGATAGTTAGTGGAATTTTCTATAGATCTGGGGTGAAAGAAAAGTCTTTAGAAAGTCTCAGAAGAAAGATCCTTTGAAATGGCCCGGCTTGTGTTATGATAAGCAGTTCGATAAGCCCACCCATGGTAAAGTTATTAGGAATTCATATCATATGGATCCCATTAACCTAAACGTTTGCTTTTAAAGTAAACTTCTCGGTACATGACTACCACTAAGTCCAAGCACTTCAGGTTTGAGGATTGTGTTTTTACAAATGAATCTAGGGTTATCCAATCAATTAGCTGAATTCCCTGTGTAATTGTGCTTTAAATGAATCACCTGGTACTAATGAGGCTGCTTGCCCATTAAAAAACAGAGAAAGGAAAGGAAAAGAGGAAAAGAAAAAACACTACATCTTTTAAGAGACACGCTTTAAAATTTGTTTAGAAAGCATCACACAGCATATAGTTAATCTTTGGCACTTACTACCTTAGGATATAACCAAAGCAGGTAGATTTGAAAGATTAAGCAGAAGGATTTAGGCTATGGAAGTCAAAATATCACTCAAGCTATTTTTAATCAATTATTACAAGAGTATGGAGATAAAGGTCAAAGAATTCAGGTGATAATAAAAACTTATGGTGAGAATAAGGTTATAGCTTATTCTTCACATGCAGGAAGCACATCAGTGCCATCAAGATGACAGACAGAAGAGGAGGAAGGAACTGGGGCTCAGGGGGGCTGAATGTCTCATCCAGCTTATGCAAAAATTAAGCTTTAGAGCTTGGAAGTGAACCCAGTTATTTTAATCACCTTGCCTGCTACACTCCGTTGCACCTTGAAAGAGAATAATACATAAGTTTTGCTATGAAATAATTTATCTCCATGTGATATTACTGCACAATTTGGACATACTACAGCCCTTATAGGAGCATAAAAGATTCCAGACTAAATGGGCTATTTGTCTGTCCCAGTCAGGCAACACTTAGCTATCAGTGGTTTAGTGAAGGATTTTATCATTAACTTATATTGTGTTTCTAAATGAATTCAGTTGAGCAAAAAGAAAGAGAGGGGAAAAAAAAAAGAAAGCAATTAAGGCCACACTATAAACAGTGGAGTCCGCAGGCAGGAGGCTGCAGTGAATTATACGGAGCATACTTCCCCCAACCACAACTTGATTGAAACAATTTACTGGATGTGAGCATTGAACGACAGCGGCTCTGAGTGACTGACGGGTCAGCAATGTCAGCCCTCTTTCCTGCCACCCTACAAACACTTGGTTCTCCCATTGAGGAAAGGTCGCCCCTCCGCTTCATCCTGCTGGTTGGTGAGAAGTGATGCAATGCATCGGATCCAGAAGGGAAGAGCAGCCTCCAGATCAGATATTGAGCATATTGTTGGAATTATTGCATGGGCTATTTTTGGTTCATTCAGAGGTCAGTGCCCTTCTGTGAACAGGGAGCTATTAGATATTCCCCTGGACAAACAAAGAGATAATTGCATGGCAAAACAAAAGAAGGTGCTTGGAAGTTTGCAAGCCAGAGAATATTTCTGTTCTGATTTAGAAAAAGCTCTGATGCCTATAAGTGGGATTTCTGGCATGCAAAAGAAGTCTGCTAGAATGTCTACCCAACTGTTTCCAGTGAAGTGGAAAAAAATGAGAAGCATGCGAGAAGTACCTACGTTTGATCACCAAGGTGTTTTGATCTCATAAATTATGTCTGAAATAAGGCATGGACTGGAAAATGTGAGTGTGTTTTCTCTCGGTCTGGGAGCTTCTGGTTTTGAGAGAAGGAGCACTGTTCCTCTACCTTCATCAAATACCTTTATTTTTCCACCTCTGCTTTCTAACAAGTAGGCTTCTCTTGCCATTTATCAGAGGTGTCATGAGTTTAGGATGGAGAAGAACTGCATACCTCCCTTTCTTTCTCCTCTGGGATTTCCCCAGTCCAAAACTCAAGCTTAGATCCAGAAAGACCTGAAAATGTTCCAGTCTAAAGCGCAGGTTGACCTGCAACCTAATCTCATCCCAACTGTCATAACACTATGCTAGCCATGCACAGCTCATAAATCATAGTAATGCTCACTTAATGGACCAGGCTTTGACAGTGCCAGGATTAGAAGGGCATACAATAAACAAAGAGTTTCAGAGTAGGGAGGTACAGCAGAGCAGTGAAAACCACTTGCATGATGCAACAAATCTTCTGCTGGTATTTCCATGGGCCTCCCTCCATGCAGTGCTGGGGGGAGCTCGGCTCCCTCCCGCTGTCCCTCCTCTCTCCTTCTGCCAGGCACTAAGAAGAGGCGAAGAGGTTTGGTGGAGGAGCTCAGCCAGGTGTAACGTGCAAACAGAGAGATGGGATGGGCTGTGTGGGTTTAGAGGAGGATGGTTGGTGCTCTCGTCTCAAGCAGAGCTTTATGGCACTCACAGCAGGGCTGCTCACCAACAGTGCTGAGAGTCTGCAGTGCTGGGAGAGGAGTGTGGTCCTTCCAGCCAAGATGAAGCACTGCCCTATGCACACAGCCAGCTTAAATAAGGTAGAGATAACGACTAAGGAAGGATAATCCCTTCAGCATAAGATGTCCATTTGCTAAAGGTTTTGGGATGCCTTACCGGATAGATGTAGGTCTAAAGATTTTTCCCTCTAATGTCTACAGCTTCTGAAGTAAATGTACATGTACAGATAGAAAAGCTATAAAGAAACTGTCTATCTATCTATCTGGCATTGAACTGTGCGTCTCTTGGATTCTGAAATAAATTTTAACATTGTTTTCTCAACCCTGTCATGGGAAAGAGAGTGATTTTTTCAACCTTTGTTAAAGATGGACAAGCCTGAAGACTCTTGATGATTTACTTTACAATGGGTAAATAGCCAAAGTTACCTTATCTGAACTAGCCAGGATCACTTGGTCTGAATAAAGAAGCTGAAAGTCTCATGAGAACAGGATTTCTCACAAGATTTCCTTTATTTCCTCTTTCCAGTAGGAAAAGTGACACAAAGAGGATATCCTATCTTTCTGTATTTCAGCACCTCTGCTTCTCCTCAGAGCTGGAACCAAGAAACTGCAAAGTCATGTGAAAGCAGAGATTGGGAATCATTTAGCTGACCCTCTGGAAAAGATTAAATGTGGCTTGTAGGTTTATCTGCACAACCACACAGTGGCAGAGGAAAACAAAACAGAACAAAGCAAAGCAAGGCAAAGCAAAACAAAAAACAACCCAACATTTCTTTGATGTATTTCTTCTGTTAAAGTTTATTAATTTCAGTGGTATTATTTTTTCATCTACATATTATGTTAATGAAAGCATCAGATTGCCCTTTTTCCTTATTCTTAGCAATAATTTTTGCTGGTAGAGATGGAGGGGTTTTTTTTAGCAGAGAAGAAATCTTAACACTATTTGGAGTCACCGCAGGACCTGTAAGAAGGATCTTAGTCTGAATGAGCAAATTGTCAACTCAGAGGAATTGATCTTAATCCCTAGTGAGCAAAGTATGGTGCAGCTTTCAAACACGAACTTTTAGGAGTGCTAGAATCATGCCTTTGCTGCAAATTCTTGGATTTCCATGAGAAAGGTTAGAACAGCCCCAGAGTTACATTTTGCCTCATTAGGCTGCTAATATGGAAACACCATTTGTAAGATGTCTGAGCTAAAAGAATAGAGAACCTGACTTCAATAAAGGTGCATATCTCTAGACAATAATGGGACTTTATGCTTTAACTCAAATGAATAAATAAATAGATAAACAAATGAAATAAAAAAACCCAAAAAACAAACAAGCGAACAAAAAAAGCCCACAAAGAATCTGTTAAACCCAAAGGGTGGAGATGCTAGGAATGAGTGTCTGCAAATCTCCCAGCATCCATGCAATACCTGAGAACCTGATGAGTTCTTTGCCCGTTTTATAAGCTGCCATGTAAAGTAGATATGTGTCTTAAATGAAATTGAGATTTTATTGCTAGAACAGCAGCTTCTATCTATCTGGGCACTGAAACTATCAGTTTCTCAATGTTTTTAATCTTTTCTGTCTATGTATTTGTGTATTTATTGTGATTATGGATCTGATGAGTAAGAAATAGCGGAGGGCTTTATGACTTTTTGACACTTGAAATCCATGTCTATCTGCTTTGTTGGCAACTGAGAAGCCACTTCACACAGATCCACTTACACACAGACAATAGGTAATGGCTCCAAGTTGTGCCAGGAGAGATTCAGATTGGATATTAGGAAAAAAAATTCTTCTCTAAAAGAGCAGTGAAGCACTGGCACAGGCTGCCCAGGGAAGTGGTGGAGTCACCATCCCTGCAGATGTTTGAGAACCTATGAGACATGGCACTGAGTTAGTGGGCATGGTGGGATGGGTTGGGGTTGGGCTTGGTGATCTTAGTGGTTTTAATGATTCTATGATTGTATGATCTGAACCCTTGCAGCCCTTGTCTTTGAGAATGCTGCCACTGAACATTTATCTGGGCTATTACATGAGGTGCTGCAATGCCATTCAAATCCCTCAATTCTTTTCTCAACACGCATTTTTAAGTGATCTTGACCCTTTTGGCTCTCCCTCACTTCCACCTGCAATGTTTCAGATGAATGTGAATGGAGGACTCTTCCCCCGTTGACATTCTGATTTGGGTTGTGAAGAACAATGCTTTTCTGCAAGAGCTGGCAGTTCCACGGGCAACTCATTGAGCTCGTTTATTCCCCCAGAATCTCAGAGCCTGCACTGTCCCATGGCTCCACATCAGGGCCTGACAAAAGGACAGAGGAAAACTCCCTTGAGCAGTGGATGTCACCTCCTTCTCCAGAGGAGCGGCCAACTCCCTCCGCTTCCCAACACTCGCCTGCCAGGCCATGCAATGCTAAGATGGTCAAATAAGATCTTTCCTGGCAGAGCTTGACAACCGCCTATTTTGTGGGAGAAGGAAGTTGGCAGAGTTCTGTCCACAGAAGACTTTGAAATATTGTGATTTTTATCAGAAATGACAACAACAAAAAGAGTATAAGGCAAGCATGCCCCAAAAGCTGCATTTCTCTGCCACTTCCCTCCACCCCCAACCAATGCCATGGAGACAATTTCCTTAGGTTTTCTCCATGATACAATGAAGATTCTGTGCAGATGAGGTCTACCCTGCAGTCATCTTAGGTCCTTAAGTTTCTAAGGGACAATGCACGTGTTGATTAAATTATTTTTAAATTTAAAGTGTGATTCTTCTGAGGTTGTTTAAGTGCATGAGGCTACATTCTTTCTTGCAGAGCTGGTGAAAGTAAACAACATTATTATAGATTTTGGTCATGCCCTGGCATCAGTAAGTATAGTTTCTGTGTTTGCCATATGCTCGCATTGAACTGGAACAGCAACGCGTACACAGGGAAATTGTTTAGAGAGCCAGTTCAACCTCAGTGCTTGCTGTCAAAATTATGATGTACACGATTCATTCTGCTAACCACAAAAAGAGTTTTTGTTTGTCAAGTGAAATAATGTGTAATTTGGTATATTCATTTAGGAAAGCTTTTTTTTCTTCTCCTTCTCAATATCCGACCACAGGGCTGGAGACTGCAGCATCAGATTAGTGGAGAGCATCCTGCAGCTCCCCAGGATGACAGCGGCTCGATGTGAGATAGGAGACAGAAAGAACATAAGCCAAGACTTTAAACTGTGATTGCAGAAGGCGGCTTGCTGAGCCAAATAAAGAGAAGAGGGAAAATTGACACCCCACAAGACATGGACAATTGTTGCCACCGGCTGGGAGGCCTTAAATTACAAACCCATTTTGTATATCCAAAAGCTTACACTTTCTATTTATATTTCCCACTTCTTCTGTGCACCAAAAGTTGGATTTGGCAAATGCAGCTATTCCCTGCAGGCATATGGGTGAGGTTTTCTGCAGAGAAAATAAACTTGATTGTTGAAAACCTGTGTTTGCAATTACTCTGAGTTTCAATCTTCTGAGGTCAAAATAGATCCTTTAAAAATCATAATGCGTTGAAACAGATTTCTTTTTTTTTTTCTGAAATGGTTATTGGACTAAAATGAAATATTAAAACATTTCTGGTAAGAAAGTAATAGCAAAAGCTTTCAATAGAAAATATGAAAATATGGAAAGGAAATATACAAAGTCAAAAGCATAAAACAAAATTTTTTGGGGATAAAGAAGACCACTTCTTTTAAAAATCATTAGTTCTAAAATGACAACCAGATACACTAATCCGTTCAGCTACAATGAGCAGCCCAAACCAGATTTCCAGTATGACCTTTGGGAGATCATTCTATGGTCTGAGAGATCTTTGCTTGGCAAGGGAGCAGACTGAAAGAGCAAGAAGTGTTTTCTTTGGGGACTTTGGTTTGCCGGATGAAAATCTTAGTTCATAAATACTGTCATGGAAAACTATGTGATTGTCTTTAGACAAAAAGGGAAAGGAAAGGAAAGGAAAGGAAAGGAAAGGAAAGGAAAGGAAAGGAAAGGAAAGGAAAGGAAAGGAAAGGAAAGGAAAGGAAAGGAAAGGAAAGGAAAGGAAAGGAAAGGAAAGGAAAGGAAAGGAAAGGAAAGGAAAGGAAAGGAAAGGAAAGGAAAGGAAAGGAAAGGAAAGGAAAGGAAAGGAAAGGAAAGGAAAGGAAAGGAAAGGAAAGGAAAGGAGATTTTGCAAGGTGTTTAATGTGTCTTAATTTCCTTAGGACTGAGGAATACAGCCTAGCTTTTAAAACTAAATGAGAGATCCCAACCAGGGCTGAGTCAGGGAGGTCTTGGATAATGGGAATACTCCTTCAGCTCTGAAGCAATCATTCAAGGGGACAAACTGTTTTTAATCACCTGTTTATACTTCAATGACATCTCTAGAGCATATCGGCACAGCTTTCACCTTGGACCACCAACCCAATGCAACTTTTCATTTCTCCAGCAATAAAGAGTAAGAAATCAGAACCTGATTATTTTTTTTTTTTTAAGAAAGAAAAGATGCAGGAAAAAAAAGCTACAAGTAATTATTTCAGCTCTTCAGGCATACCAGTGCAATGCAAAAGAGCTTCAATAGGGCTGCGAGCTGAAGCCTTTCTCCTCCACCTCGGACCAGAGCTACATCTGGCATTTCCCTGCTGTACGAAAACAGTGAGGGGCTTGTTACAAGGAAGGTGCAAGGCGGGCAGCGAGAGCCTGCTCTGCATGCTCCTTCCCTTGAAATATTCCTTCACTGCATGCCCACTTGAAGGCCCCTTTATGCGAAGGAAACGTAGTGTAAATAAGAATCAGGCTCAAAGAGCCTGAAAGGCAATAGCACGAGAGTTCAAACCTTTTCACTTCAAACCCTTTAGATCAGAGCAGCCCCAAACCTCCACCCAGATTCCACTGCTTGATAGAAAATTGCCATGTGCTCATTAGGGCTAGCTGATGAGCTCTGCTGATTACCTTCTGTTTGGGGCTGCAGTGTTAAGGATAACAAGGATAACACCACGGGCACCTTTTGGGGGGAAAGCCTTATTTTTCTTCAACTTCTTGAAAAGAAGAGGCATTTTTTTTCTTTTTCTTTTTCTTTTTTTCCTTACCTTGAAGTGTTACTTATAAATGGAGGCCAGAATTTAATTTCAGATAGTGTTACTCCACCTTGTGCAAGTGATTTCTCTTGACACTGCACTGACTACTCGTGCACAAAAAGCCCTTTATGACTTGCACGCCAAAGAGCCTGAACTATTTTTTGCCTCTCCGAAAATGACATTTCATTCCCCCCCCCCCCTCCCTTTTTTTTTATCACCTGAACACTGGTCTTAAAACCACAGCACGCAAAGGCCCCATGTGAAGTAGGGAAAGGCATTCAGCATCTGCTTATATCCCCAAACTGAAGCACCAGTGTGCCTAAAAAAGCTTGTATTTAAAGGCATTGCAGCTGCATCAGCTCATATTTCATCCAGCCACCAATTTCCTTTTCCCCCTGACAAACAGGCCTCAGAAAGAACGCAGGCCAGAAATTCTCCACGTTAGCGAAACATTTCCTCTTTCCCGTTCTCCCTTCCATTAACATTATTACGCTGCTCCTGGGAAAAGATGACTTTTCCAATCCAGGCAGCATATTTCTCTCTTTCTTTCCTTTCTTTCTCTCCGTTTTCTCCCTCTCTGGGCTAGACGTGAGGAAGAACTGGGGGTCAAGGTAGTGAGGGATGAAGGAATATGGGGGTGAAAAGTAATGTAATGATTCTGCGGGACACAGACCTTAAAATCTGACTCCCTTTTGCATGCAAACACAGAGGGATGTCCGTTTCAAGGTCTTCCCTCTGCCAACTGTGGGATACAAAGAGGGAAGAAAGCACAATGTTAGTGACAATGTCCACAGACGTTCTCACTCTCTTGTCAACAATGGCTTGAAGCCCATCCAACTGAGCCAAGGTTTAGACACATCAGAGACCAAACTGCAGCCAAATCTACCCAAGACAAGTTGCTACTCAATTCTTGCAGCCCTTGCAATACTATTTCTCTTGCTAGGCATCCAGCAGCCCACAGAAAAAGCTCCATGACTTGATAGCAGCTGAAGGTCTCCATCCTCACAAGGTGGCATCTAACTGCCTAACATATTACAACCATAGCAAATGTGTTCTATCTATGCAAGACCAAAACCAGAACTGATACAAAAATGAGCAATTATATAGGGTAAAGGAATATGCATTCGTATCAGCTCTGATTTTGATGTGTGTGTGTTCACTTCAGCCTGATTCTATTTTTCTTCTCAAAGAACTTGAAGGTAAAGTCCTTGAGGAAGTAAAACATCTCACTGAAATTAATAGCAAAGCCTCTGCTCACTCCAAACACCCTCTGGCAGTATTTTAAAGTCACTTTGCCTTGTTCTAAGGCAACTAGCTAGAGAAATCCATTCTTGAGATAACCCTTATCAGTTCTAATGGGGAACTGTTTCTTCGTTATCATTTTTCCTAAAATTCTTGAAATATTTTAGGATTTGGTTTCTGAAGACATCATCCTGGATGTCAGGTATATTGTCTGAAAAAGTGGATTCAGCTGAAATCAAGGACTGATGCAGAGGGTTGTCAGAAGATACGTGCAGATAACAGTGGCTTAATCATGCAACAATGCCTGAATCATGAGTTTGGGATCAACTAGCTTTCAAAAGCTGTTTTAGAGCAGTGAATCTTTCATAATCAAGGACTAAAGGTAATAAAAACCTGGCAAAAAAAAGAAAGGCGGGGGGGGAGGGGGCAAAAAATCAAAGCTGAAAGCAGTCCACAAACGGTTCGTTTCAAAAGACCAGACTGAGCGAATTTGCATTGTGTTATTCTGCTCTGCTTTGACTCTGTAAATTTGTTCTAAAATCATCATTTCCATAAATTTTTATTTACATGAAGGAAAGTAAGAACCACATTGAGGCAGCCCCCAAATTTTTGCTCAAGGGCTGTTGGGAAGGGGCAGCCTCTCTAATCTCGCTTCGTTCCACCATTTTTTATTTTTTTGTTTTGTTATCCAGCATGCTTTTCTGTTTTGCTTTTCACTCACTCTGACTTGGGAGCTTTGTTCAGACAGACCTTCCCTTGTGAAAGGTTTCAGTTTCAACAAATTGCCATTCTGTGACACCCCGCCAAATGAGTACCTTGGAAAATTCCCAACCACCTTCAATCTCTGTGCTGGAGCACATTTCACATCCAAATCCTCAGTTTGCTATGGACCAAACCATCTGTGGGTGTAACTCCCTTGACTCCAGGGCATCCCCTCTGCAAGGGAGTTTGACCCAGCTTTGTGGGGAGGTATTTTGTGTGGGAGAGGAGTGCAGTCATTTTGGAGGTGAGACACAGACTCAGTTTAAAGCTGGGGAGGATGCTATTCAGCAGTTTTGACAAGAACAGAATAATAATGTCGTGTCTGGTTTTGATTTAGAGCTAGTTGCAATTCCACATATTAAAAATTAAAATTATTCCTGCTTTGCAGAGTTTGGAAAAAAATTACTATTTTTCAAGGTTAAATGAAGTTGATCTTGATTTAACGGACTTACCATTTTCAAATAGAAAATCCTGTTACGTTTATCAGTGTTTGCAGAAAATATGAGATCGTTGATTTCTTTTTTTTTTTTTTTTCAAAAATTAAAAATATTGGTAATGTCAACTTCTTGTACATTTTTTTTTTTCCCCCAGAAAGGCGTGTAGTGTTCTTCAATGAGAAAATGATTACAACAAAAAAAAAGGAAGGAAAGAGAGAAAGGAAGGAAGGAAGGAAGGAAGGAAGGAAGGAAGGAAGGAAGGAAGGAAGGAAGGAAGGAAGGAAGGAAGGAAGGAAGGAAGGAAGGAAGGAAGGAAGGAAGGAAAAGAAAGGAGAAAACATGTATTTAGATCTTTGTTTCATTAGAAGCCAAAATAAATCTGTAAAGTGCAGAAGAGCTGTAATAAATGAATCATTGGATGCAGAAGCTCTGCCATACAACGCAGGTTAATTCCTCAGTTGCACATTATGCACCTCCTGATGACTGATTCAACTCAAATCCTCTGAGCATGATCCTTGGCTTAATTTTATTTTACTTTTTTCTGTTAAAATTTACACTGGAAAAGCTCACAAAAAAATCATGAATGGTGTTTTGACTTTCTTTATTTTATTTTTGTTTTTGGTCTTCCCTCACATGGTTTCTAAAGCTTTCAAATAAAATAAGAATAATAAAAGTCATAAAGATGAAGTTAAAGATATGCCTGGAGCAGCTTTACTTCAGCAGTCCACCAATGTCAAAATGCCATTTTTAGCAGTCTTCATTCCCTGTCACGTGGTTAAAGATTTTTTGCTTCATGCCTTTCTGGTTAGAGACGTCTTGCTGAAGAATTTTATTTCATGCATGTCATAGAACAAATATGTTTTTTATGACATTTATGAATGTGACCAGTCTGGGAACATGCTGTCTGTCTGGTCGGTATTAAGGCCAAAATTTAAGTCATTGTAACTAGAATTTCCAATTTTGGTGATAGCTGATACATCAGCTGGGGTCAATAAACTGGCAAAGTCATCGTTTACAGTATGAAAAGGTAACTTGTCTTTATCTTTCAAGAACTGTCAGGGCAAGCTTTTAATTAGCTGAGAAACTAATCAGGAAGACTCCTACCTTCCCTGCCTTTTCTTTCCATTAAGAATTAATCTAGTCCTATACAACCAACAAATGTATTAAAAAATAATTTAAAAAAAAAATGATTAAAGAAAAAAAAAAAAGAAAAAAAAAAAGAAAAAGAAAAAGAAAAAAAAAACAGATTCTAGATGGCATAGAAATCAGTTTTATCCTGAAATAATGCTTACACTAAGTCTGTTGCATCGAAGTACAAGTGATTGAAGTTTTATGTTGTATTAAGCTTGCCTGTCTTATTTCAGCTCTTCTAACACTCTGAAATACATGATTGAAAGCTGTAAACTCCCAACGATACGCTCCTGGCAAGCAGACTTGAGGTTTTTTTAATATTTTATTTTAATTATTTTTAGTTTATAGCTCAGCAACTCTTCTGACCCAGGGGAACACTTAAACTAAATTTGATAGATGTCAAGTTAGAAAAAATAAAGACAGCAGTGTTCTTTCTCTCTGTAATTACAAATGTTTGCTGGAGACTTTTCTGACAGTGTTAAGCATAGCAGAGACCTGGGGAGAGTGGAGCAGCATGGCAGAGCCATTCACCAAGGTCAGCTTGGCTGATGTTCTCCAGAACCTGGAAGGGGAGAACTATGAAGGACTCTGACACCGACCAGTAGCAGTTGTTCCTAACTCCAAACTCAACGGATTTACCTTTTTTTTTTCTCTTTTGGGTTTTTTTTTTTTGGTTCTACTTGAGCCCTGATGTGTCTTGCATCAACTGGAGGAGCTAAAAAGAGAGCGCTTGTTTTTTCAGCTGACATTTGGACCTGTGAGATGCACCATCGATGGGCTGAAAAACCCCCAACAACAACAAAAAATGGAGCTTAACGAGCTGCAAAGAAGCAAGGAAGTGCTCCAGGAAACTATGTGAAAGGCTGCTTTTGACAGTCTACCTGAAAAATAAATATCAGAAACATCTAGGAAAAAAAGAAAAAGGTAGACTGTTTTCTAGTTCATTTTTCTACCTTGTAAATCAAAAGATACACTGATGTTGTAAAATATATGGATGCAGTTGGTGAGAAAGGGGTAAAAGCTAATCTTTACAGAGTTCTGTAGGAATTATTCAGACAGGAAAAATGTTACATATCTCCAGTATAATATGCTGGCTAGCTGCATCAGGGAAAAAAAAAGGGCTTTCCAGTCTTTTATCATTAGATCACTGGCTCAAATCTTTTCTAGGGATTTCATCCAAAACTCAGGAAAACCAATAGAAGTCTCGTTGCTCTGAATCAATACTCAGGTACAGAATAAGAAAAGACTGATAAAAAAAATTAGAAAAAAATAATGAATTTTCATGTATTATCTTGAAAATACTCAGAGTAGGAGGAGAATCTGGAAGCCATGCCTTTTTCAGCTACTTTTTATACTAAATTAATCAGAATTATATCTATGGGAGCAGGCCATTTTTCCCATTAAAAGAAAAGTCTGAACAAGAAATGCTGCACAAATTGATATCATATGAAGCTGCTCCATGGTTCATGAGAATTCATCCAATGCTGGCCCAACGTGGTGAATTTTCTGAGTGAGGAACAATCGCCAGAGAAGTGTCCACAGCATAAAACTCAGTGCTAAAAGTGCTCTGAGTCTTACATCTCTGTTAAGCATAAAACCTGAACTACATTCTCCTGCTGGAAATGTCCTTTCCATAGTGGGAACCAAGGGTGGTACTACGCTCATACACAATTTAGTGTTTTCACAGTCTATTTTCTAGACTTGATTTAAAGAAGAGACCTTTGATGAGTGTATAGGTATTTTTCTAACACATTAAATAAATTCTTAAAATGAAATACAAGCTGATTTATTTTTATAATTGTAGAGGATGAGGGTATCCCCTCTGTATTTTTCTTCCCAGATGTCAGACAAATAAATCAACACACCTACATATATATTTTCAATGATTGGTAACAAAAAGAAGTTGAGGTCATCTGAATTATTTTGTAATCTGGCAGGTAAAGTGGCTTAGCAGATTACGAAACGACGCTGCTGCCAAATTGTTCCACGATCGTAATTATTTGCTTCTGTTCTTTTATTCTGGGTGGGCAACACTGCTTTTCCTCTGTCCACTGGAAAAAAAAGCAGGATGGCTCTCCCTATGGTTTTTGGCTTAACTGCTCACATCTGGGTTTCGTATCAGAAGAAATAAATATCAGACCTAATTAATCCTCCGAGGCTGCTGGGTACTGACTCCTGAGCAACGCAGACTTTAATTACGGCTTCAGCCAGGCATAGTGATGGAGGCAGTTCTAGATGGCTGACTGTTGATATAACACAGTATATCATGTCCAAAGGTATCTGGAACAACACTCATTTACATCGGTTGAATATCTGGCTCATTTGAGACTCTCTGGGGAGAGAGGGGTGTACTTATATACATATATACACCCTAGTATGTTCAAAGGTGGAGTATGGTAAACTGCATAGCAAAACACTTCTGAAATCTGGGGAATTTTTATAAACACAGTTCTTAGACAACTTGCTACAATGGATACGTTGAAATTGCCTAATTGGGAGAAATAATGTGATTACATATTCTTTCAAGAAATGCAAGCTACTTGATTGACTATTCCATTATAAAAGATTATTTATAACTGATAACATATGTAACGATTCTACCAGAAGACAAAGTTCTTATCAGACAAAAGACTATCCAGACAGCAGTATTCTGATTAGTTTTACATCTTTTCTAATTCAGCTAATTTAAAGATAGACTTGAGGGATTTAGTTGAACAGCAATAAAACTTGTCGGGAACGGGGTCTGTTATATGTTTTATAATTCTAAAGCTGTCTCTCAGTCTCACTTTTACTCTCTCCTCCCTTTTCTTTCCATTTTTTTCCCCCCAAAGACTTTAAAACCATTTTGATTGCAAATATATGAGTGAATTCAGAGCAAATGGAAGTAAAGAGACTGTTAACACTGGCCCCGGTACAGCCAGGCTTTGTGCAAACTTCCCCTCCCTGCCAATGCACCTCCAGTCTAGTTTGCAGTAACTCTTGTTATTCTAGTCCTGGATTTATCTAGCGGAGGGCTGCCAACGGTACCAAATCATGTGGTCAATTTTTGTAATGAGGACTAATGAGACCACCATACTTATTTTCCCTTCCAACCAGATTTTGAAATGGAACCAGCATCCCCAGAGGTGCAAACCTGGTGTATTAATTCCCCACGAAAGCCCTCCTGCCTCCCCACCATGCCATCTGAAGTCATACCCATGAATCCAGGCTGGCCTTGTTTTGCTAGGCAGACCTGTGTTTACACGACTATCCATCTATTACAGGATATTATTTTTCCAGTGGAGAATATTTCAAATATTTCCAATGAAGATTTTTCCCTGTTTTTTTTTTTTTTTTTTTTTAATTGGCATTATTAAAAATGAAATTTAAAAAGAAAAAAAAAAAAAGGAAAGGAACAAAATCATACCACAGAAATCTACATTAACATAAGAAAGGCAGGGAAAGATGAGAATGTAAAGATCAAGCACTCTCCTTTCTCCTTTACAAGATGGCCCTGGTTGATGCACATACCCTAGCCAGAAGTTATTAATTACATGCAAAGTGTTCTATAATTCCTTGCATTTGCCTTAATTTCACACTCTTTTTTTTTTTTTTTTTTTTTTATTTTCCATGTCATTTGGGGATAAAGCAGGAGGATCTTCTTAGTATAAATAAATAAATAAAATAATGATTATTAGTTTTTAGTATAGTGTTTTGCTTTCTGAGGGCAGTTCATAAACACTGAAGACCACATTCATTGGTGTAACAGAAAGCTGCAGGAACATCAGTACTGGGAAGAACACAAAATGACGTTTCATCTATCAGTCCTCCCCAGCTGAAGAATTTCTCATTAGTCAAATTTCTCTCCCTCTGATACCTTGAAGTGTTCACGTACATGTTTGTGTCCTTCACATCGATCCATAATCCCATTCTATCTCCATGAGGACACCATAACTGTGCTTGCACTCTACTCACACCTGAAAGCTCGTGGACACAAATGCACATGTACTGGACTGCAGTGCTTCATTTGAGATTGTTCAGGTTCTTGTTTCACCACCTACTTGTGGAATCAAGCAACACAATATAAAGATTTTTAAATACTGGGTCCTGCAATAGTTCATTTCACCTACCCTGTCATTCTGCAGAGCTAAATGAAAATCCATTCTATTAATGATTAACTGCATTTAGATTCTTTCAAGCTCCCTATTGCAGAAAATAGTTGTAGTATTATATTAGTATTATATTATATAAAACAAAAAAGTTGGAATACCTCATTGCTTCTAATCATGTACTTGCCCAGCTAGAGAGCTGAAATGGCCCTGTTTACAACTGGCATTGAACATCAAAAGATAATAGAAAGACAGTTAAGCTCAAATGTAATGAAATGTAATGTGTTCAGTTAGCAATGAATGTAGTTAGCAATGCACAGTGCATGTACTATTGCTCACGGACCCATAACTTAAGCAAGTGCTTTGTTTGGTCACCAAAAAATAAATCAAATAATAGCAGAGTTGGAAAACACGTTTTCCTCCACACCACACTGCAGCCTCAACTTCTTGCTCTCTCTGATCCAATATGTAATTTTCAACAACCACACGGTTCAGAAGCGGTACGAATGAAGTCCCCTATTTTTAAAATGTGTTTTGAGCCCTGTTTTCATTTTCTCTTTCTCTTAAACGACAACACTGAAAGGAGAAAACAAATTAACAAGCACTTTCATGCAAAAAAAGGAACAATGCATGTTTGGCTTACTTAGAGGAAAGTTATGTTTAGTGCAAGGAAATATTCATCCAACCCTGTAATGCTCAGAGCTGCTTGAACAGCTCAGAAAACTCCTCCGATTAGGTACTTTGCAAAATGAAAAAAACAAACTGTTTTGTTAAAATAGGCTTTAAATGTCAAAGTAAAGATTTATGACTCCAAATTGAACGCAAATAAATAGCTGGCTGCATACTTGGAACAAATTCTTCTTTTTTTTTTTTTTTTTATTGTGCAATTAATAATGCTGAGACTGCTATTTAAAATGTTGAATGGATTTGTCTTTCTGGTTTGAGCATTATTGGTAGTGAAGCTGAGGGCAGCACTGAAAACTTTTGCTGGGATGTAATTTTGGCAGTGGGCAAACCCTGGGATGCGAGAGGCTGGTTTCATACCCAGCGCCTTTGGAATCAGACTTACGGCACTGAAAGTGTTTGAATCTGCCAGCAGACATGACCGTCAGTCCAATTTCATCCTGTTTATTCAGCTAGCAAATATGTAGTTAAGGTGGGACTGGCTGTGATCTAATTCTTCTGAGAGAGGCTCGCACGGTTTCTGCCAAAAGAAAAAACTGGAGGCATTGTTATCATTAAATGAAGTCCTCTTGATCGTGCAAAGACCATCTTCCTGAGTGAACATATGTGCCAGGTGGATGCTTCCACCAAGGTCCTGTTTTAACAACACCCGTGCACAGATCTGAAGCTCAAGAGCGCGAGGCTGCAAGCTGCATTTAACAATTTGCTTGCATTTAAACACACTTAAATGATTTTCCACACAAAGGCAGCTTGTTGAATTGGAAGCTGGCTGCATTTCCAACACGATTCTGGATAAATTATGCAGGAAATTAATTGATAACGTCTTTGGAATCTGTAGTCTGCAGCTGATGTAAATCAGCATTGCTCCATTGATTTTGAGAGTGGAGAATTTGGCTGTGTCTTTCCACCAGTTTACTCACCAGGGATAACTCAGAAGAAAATGGCAATGCTGTTCAGTTTCTCATGTGTGAACATACATTTTCTTCAGATTATGCCATGTCACTGTAGGGACTTTACATGTCAAAGTGCAACTGCATAATAAGGTTTAGAGCAAATATAGTCTTTCACATTTTCATTTATATTATCTTTATAGAAATTCATCTCAACCAGATGTAATTTGGAGAGTGGAAGAGGGTTTCGTGGTTATTGATTACATCATGCAAATCCATTTGGGAAACTCTTGTGAACGTCAGAGTTTGGCACAGATTTGGAAAATTTCATATCCCGCTGGCAGAGAAAGTTGAATAGAAATATTCAACGATCAGATTTTCAAAGAAGTTGAACCTCTGCAGCTCTTCACATTTTTGTAGCAGTGTTCCAGGTTTTGACACAGTTGAGAATCTGCTCGTTATCATCTACATGTGTCTTTTATGACGCCCTTAGGAAAAAATGAATCCCTGCAAATACATCTCCCAGAGAAGGAAATACTGCCAGCTCTGCCTGTGCCCTTTAGAAGTGCACAAAACTTCATGCTCTTGCAGGCCTATGGTGCCAGCCTGTGAATAATGGAAACCCCAAATCACTACCTGCCTTCATAGCTTGTACCAGTCATAAACTTGCAGATCTTTCTGCTCTCATTTGTATGGCTGTATTTCAAGCATGAGTTTTATGAGAAATGTTAAGGATTTGTGCTGTGAACTAAATTCCTGATGCTGTAGATTCTCTTTTGATTTCTCCAACGTGGACATCCACTGCAGCTTTCTCTTTAAGGAGCACACCTACTAATTCTCTACCTCTAACTATTTAATGGAAGATGTAGGAAGTTAATATTTTGGGAGACTGACTCATTGATCAAATCTGACAGATGGATACACAGATGCAACACAGACACCATGACTGAAAAGGCCTTAAATCTCTGAGGAGACCTGCTAAAAATTACTTTGTGAAGAACAGGCTCGCTTATTCATAAGCAGTTGCAGAATTACAGGTGAGGTTTCAGATGGACTTCATAGTTTCTGCTTCAGCCAGGCGTATTTTGTCTGTACATATGAAAATCAAAATAGAAAACAAAGATTTGCGAAATAGGAAAATCAGAGCTTTCAGTAATTTGTAGTTACCTCAGAAGAGATGATTGCACACATCTAATCTGCCTGCTCAATATGCTACGTGTTCATATTTCATTGACACACAGAGGAAAAAAGCAATGATTACAAACGTCCACTCATACATTTACATTTTTTTTTAAATTTCAATTTCTCATTCATCATAATCAATTCATTCTTTTCTATTATGCCTTGATTGTAAATATGGCAATTTGGCGATAGGCGACAGAAGCACTCTGGGCCAGATGTGTTGGCTGCCTATGAAGGCATTGGCCATAGGATGTTAGTGGTTTAAAGTAACAGGAAACCTGAGGAATATAATAAATCAGGCTTTTCTGACTAGGTTTTTTGTACAGACTATAACAAAATGTATTGAATAACTTAAGTATGTGTGAGCCTCCTGCCTACCAAATTACTGGGGTCTGCCAGTGGAAAGCACACTAATTTGATGTTGGCCTCAAACAGAAAATTGTTAAACAAAAATTAGGCTTCAGCATTTTAACAAAAAATCAACATGGAGCTCAGTGTTAACAGGAGCCTAAGGATTTAACTAACTGTAATGAAAATAAAGAGAGACAGAATTCTTGACTTTCTGAGCCTCAGTCCGGAGAGCAGCTCTCTATTTCTGGATCCAGCAAGAGCATGAAAGACAAAGCATGTACTGAGGGTGGGTTTTCATTCTTCTCTCTCTATGACCATAGATTTCTTCTGATCATAGGTTGACTTTCTGTACTTCTCCTCATTTGTATTGACTTTTATTAACAATAAGCAGAAGGCACAAGGCCAACGTCATCAAATTCATGAGTGTTTATGAAGACAAACTTCCAACAAAGACAACATCAGAAGGGGCTGAGGCCAGTGGTCCTCTCACATGGTGTTCTAGACCTGCCATACCTGGTGTAAGGCTCTTAAGGAGACATTTAGGAACCACATCCCAACTATTCCCTGTTTGGGAGCTTCTTGCTGCCCTAACGTAAGCAATCACATTTCAGCGATACCCCTAGAGATAACCCTGCATATGGCAGTGTAGCTCCTGGCTGAACAAACTTCTTTCTATCCCATAGCTGCCATTTTTTGAGGGAAGATGTGTCTCTAGACTTCTTTCAGCTTCTTCCTTTTGGTTGTTTTGTTAAGAGAAGGGACACGGTGATGTATTCTTGAGGGAAATAGGCCTCTGATATATGAGACCTACATCAGTGCCTTACCACCTACAGCTTCTCAGACACCCATCTCTGTTTTCAGGAACCACTGCAAGGTCACTTTTAATTCCATAAACTGCTGTTTTCGAGGTAAAAGAAAAAAAGGCTCACAGTTTTCCATTTCCTCCATATTTTTGATGAGTTTAGGTCAATCTAAGGTGCTCTCTTTCCTGCTTTTCTTCTTGCTTTCTCCATTGTGTCACTACATGATATACATACTACAGACTTCCTTCTATGCCAACTTGTTATGACCATGAGTGCAGTTAATACTTTAAACATTGTAAAGAGTTCCTACTTGAAATGCACCCACAAACCTTAGTCCTGGGCCATATTTCTTATACATCTCTTAATATATATTTTGGCTTCTAGCAGATCTACAGGGAGTGAGCGCAGTGTGCAGCACGCAGCATTTCCCAGACTGTGTAGCTTGGCACCAGAAAATAATTTCTCCAGATTTCAAAACCTGTCAGGATGCTCTATCGAAATTGCTCTACATTTAAGATGTGCAACGCTAAAATGTCACTTTTGGAGCCCAAAGCAGAGTGTCTTCATCTTTCTGATTGGCAGAAAACTGACAGTTAAGCTCCACGGAATTTCTACGACAGCTGTAAGCTCTCAAAAATACTTTGCTGCAGCAAAAACTATGGAGTGCAGTTTAAATGAACAATATGCCCTCTTCATAACTCATCACAAGAAAGAACATGCTTTCCTCTTAAGCATGAGCAATCCATGGTTTGATTTTTGCTTTTTTCACCCATGCAAAGCAGTGGCTCCTACCTGCCACACAAAGAGGACTGTATCCCAGATGTCTCTGGGAGGAGGAAGAGATGATACAGATGCTTGCGCAGATGTTTGGATCCTGTTCTCTTAATGTTCTATGCAGGATAAATATAACCTCCTTCCATGCATTTCAGAAGACCAGATCACGGCCTTATTCCATCTCTGGGATCTTGGAGAAAGCCAAGTCTCTAGCTAATATACTTATGCGACATTCTGAGCTTGGCTTTCCTCCGCCCTCATGGGCCAAATCCTAATATGACCCAATGCTCTCACATCAACTGGAGTTTTGCCTGAATAAAGTATAAGTCAAAACTGAGCAATGCCTCCAGCTTTCAGTCCAGCACTTCCATTTCAGAAAAACTCATTGTGTTATAAAAAGATACATCAGCTTCAGCCCATTGCATTTTTTTTTCTCTCTCTCTCTTTTTTTTTTTGGCGATGATTTTGTAAAAACTGAAATAGGAGAAGGCAGGTCTCCTCCTTCCACTGCTGGAACTACACCCTTCCCTGAACAAACCCACTCTCAGCAGGACACAAATCCTTTCCCAACCACTCGTGCCTCCTGGTGCAGAGCTGGTTGGCTCCCTGTGCTTTTGCAGTCCATAGAAAGGTATCTTTACTTAGGAACAAACCACAACTTTTACTCCAGACTCATTTTAACACTGACCCTTATACTCTCTCCTTGCACTTCGTTAAACCCAAGAAATGACAACTGGTTTTGTAGGATCAATTCTGACAAACAACATGGGAAGATTTAAATGGTCTTGGAGAAGAAAATGACAGGTCTCCAGCTGAAGAAAAACTACTGGAAAATACATGGCTCAGGAAGAATCCGTGGGAACAGCTTCTTCATAAGGGTTGTACATCTTTGCTTTACCTATTGCTTTTGTGGTTTCCACACTTGCACAGCCATTTCCAGGCATGAATCTCATGAGTCCCAGTACTGAGGCACTCCGAGGTCCCCTTACGGCAGCTGGGGAAGCTGTGAGATATCTGGGCTGTTGATTGTGGGAAAATGCAAGAAAATGCGCTGGAGGACTCTCTACCCATGATTGTCACAGCTTGCATGATCCATCAAACCCATATCAAATTAGCAGTCCCCAAGATTGTACCCATTAGTTGGATGAACTTCTTTAGGATACAAGGGCAAAAAGTGGAGAGGAAATCACCTCTCTGTGCGGACCATGGGCCATTGGGTCAGAAAACATAGAGTGAATGAAAATACCCCTGACACGTTGGGTGTAGTCCTGCTGTATGGCCTCTGTGTGGGTAGATATGCCATACTGCATGAAGGTTGCTCTCCACCAAGGTTGGGTGATGAGCAGTTCTGCTGCTTTCTGAGCTCACTCATCATCAGTATTTAAAATAATGGTGAGCCCTATAAAGACAAGTAGCCAGCCAAATTCATCTCTGATGTCAATCTACTACAGCCACGTTCATCTTTGATGTCTATCTATTACAGCCAAATTCATCCACCATGCCAATCTATTAAATGTATATTTTAGAAGTGCCTTTAGGTCTCTAATCACGATGCTTCAGTGGTTTCTGCTTTTGAAACATATTACAGCCAAATGACTGAGCAATCATCACAACAATCCAATGAATGAGCTGGATAAGTAAGATTACGCATGGAGAAACTGAGAGAAAGAGACCACACAGCAAGCAGTGCGAGCCATGGGATTTGAAGCTGGGATTTCTTTTGCTCTGAGCAAAATCCACAAGGCCCTGCTCCTCTGTATGATCTCATGAAAGAAGCATATTTTCCATCTGCAAGGAACTCCTAATAGTATCAGCTAAGTGCAAATTAGTATGATCATTAGCTGCTCTTTGAATGAGACAGCTGCCAGGAAGCCTGTGTGCATGTTTGAGGAAGAATTCCTAATGTCTGTGTCTGGAGGAGTATAAATACTTCTATTCCCCTCCAGTAGCTTAATTAGATTTTACTCTGTTTATTAGAAGTGTTCAGTTGCCTGCTTAACGTGAAATAAAATCCCCACGATTAAGAAGTCATGAGCAGCAAAGCTTACAGTATGCTTTGAGAAATTTTCCTTTCATATCAGCAACGATGAAATCCTCCGCTGTTAAATAAAGTGAAAGCAGAAGTGTGTTTAGATCCAGCAGTCAGGATCAAAACAGAGAATCGGGGTAGAAGGAGGGTGAGAAGGGGAAATCATGCCATTGCAATGATGCCTCAAATAAGATAATGACTTGGAAATTTGTATTTTTAAGCACATGGCAGGCTGAAGGAAATAACTTTCCTTTCGGATCTTTATTGTGAAACTAAAGGAAAGAGACTCTTCTGTTACAAAGATGCTCTTCAGGTCTCCTCATGTCCTCCTGTAGACATAGTAGTATCTGTGCCCAAGGGTCACATGAAGATGGGCTAACGTCCAGAGAAGTGGTGGATGTTCCACCCCTGGAAACACTCAAGGTCAGGTTGGATGGGGCTCTGAGCACCTGATGGATCTGCAGGTGTCCCTGATCATTGCAGGAGAGTTGCATTAGTTGGTCTTCAAGGGTTCCGTCAGACTCAAATGATTCACTGATTCTATCCCCTAATAATCTGAGAAAGCAGGATGCACAGGTGCTGGGGTACACCCACCAATGCTGAATCCTGACTATCCCATTGCTTAGCAGAAAACTGATGTACAGGCACAGGCACGATGAGGTTCCACTTCTCATGGGTCATTCAGAATGACATTCAAACTTAGTCAGATCTAAGGACAAAGCAGGAAGGTTGGTGCAGAAGGCAAGTTCTGGAGCCTTTAAAAGAAAAAAGAAAGCAGGAGGCTAGAAGTCAAGGGAGGAAAGAGACTGAAAATCTAAAGCTTTCTCTAAAAAGCAAAGGGATTTGTGTAACCTAAGGGACTAAAAGTGCCTTTTGGCCCACAATCTGGTTTTCCTCGGCACGTGCCCAGCCACAAAAGTCCGTGTGGTTCTTCTGTTTTCCCAAGTCTTTTGAAATACAGATGCAAGAGTCTCGAATCCCTGCACATCCCTGCATTCCTCAAGAAATTGGCCCACCAAGTAGTTGTAATTCAGGATACCACCATACACCCACGTGTAAGATTCCTTAACAACTATGCACATATTTAGGCTCAGATATTTTAGAATTGTTTTCACTGTGCCTGAGCTGTAACTGGCTCAGCTTCCTAAGTGTTGGATCATCTAACTAGAGTGATTTTTGACTCGTAGCCCAGGCACCATATCAAAACATTTATCAATTAATCATAAAAAGTAACTAACATTGTTGTCCACCCAAGAAAAACTGTCACTTACAGACTCATGTATGTTATTGCTTATGAAAGAGCTGCTATATAGAAGTTGATTTCCTGCACAGACCAGGTGGAAAATCTGCTAAAGGCAGAGGTCAAATCTAGTTTAATTTTATACCCTTTGTTAAGAATGTTCTCTCTCTCTCTCTTTCTCTCCTTCAAAAAAAAAAAAAAAAGAAAAAAAAGAAAAAAAAAAGAAAGAAAACCACCCTTGTGTTCCTTTCCAAGTTTTCTAAAGTTAATTCATGTGGAAGAAAAAAAAAAAGATTAGGATAAAATTTCAAATATTAAATTCAAATGCAGGATTAATGAGTTTTATTTCAAAACCCAAGAGGTTGTCTGGAATTTAGGACATTTTTTTAGTAGCAGACACGAGACATAGCCAGATGCAGTCGTTTTTTGGACCAGCTCAGCACAAATTTAGCACCTTGAAGGAGAAATTTTATGTCTGTTTTGTAAAGCAAACATTTCAACTTCTCCAAAATCTGTTGTCTAGGAGGTATTACTGTTTCATTGGATGAAAGAATGAATATAAAATAATGCTGACTGGTGGTTCTTGCACGTAGTAATTGCCAACCCCTGTCACCGTCACTGCAGGTGATGTAGATCTCTCTCTCTCTTTCTTTTTTAAATAATGTAAATCAATCCAGCCAAAAAAAAAAAAAAAGAATTAAAACATTTCCTGAAGCCAAACTCAAGACAGCCTTTGCAGCACGTTGCATGAGGGAGCTTTTTGCAACTTGGTTCCTCAACGACCAGCAGGGAACAGCTTGGCAGAGGCACAAATGCAACTCTTCTCACGCCCTTACAGATAGCATGGCGAACCCTTGGATCACGACCTGCTCCACTTCACACCCTGTCCCTAAGGCAAAGGACTTGTAGGCCAAACCCATGCAAAGTTTATTTTATCATCACAAAAATTAACAGCATTCAACTTCCTTCCCAAGCATGGATGTACCAAATAATAGTAATGTTTCAGGTGACCTTTTTCTACTTTGTTCGATAAAGAAAGAATAAATTTTTTTCAGTCAAGACTAAGCGATGAGTCAAGAAAAGCCAGTAATACCTGCAAAACATAGCCTGCAGTTCTAGAGCAGTTTATCCAGACCACAGTGCCTCTTGGACTGCCAAAAGTAGTTAGCATTGGCCTGACAGTGCTCTGCTTGAAATCAAAGAATAAAATCCCCGTTGAGCTCAACAGAAGGAGACCATGCTCTATGCGTCAGCAATGGGCTCTGGATGGGAAAGGACCAAAGCCTTGCAGTGAATACCTTCAAACATTGGATTCTTGTGTTGAAAGATTCCAATTATTGCAAGAAAACACCGGCGTTTCAGTTTCATGTTCTGGTTTTTCTTCAAATTGACATACCACAGTCTGTAAATAGCACCAAAACTGAAAAATCATTCTGTTTAAATTCCTTCATAGGAGTCTGCTTCACCTATGCGGAATTAATGTAATTAGCTGTAATATGAACAGGTAATTAGGATCTGGTGACAGCATGCTTTGGATGAACCATTCCATTTAGAAAAGCACTCACAAATGTTTTTTTCTGATTTCTCTTTGAGCTGGAAATGCTGCAAGAACAGGTTTCTTTTATATTTCTTTTTTTCCTCTGTAGTTCCAGGTAAGTTTCTTGTCAACTGTGACTTCATCCTACCCAACTGCTCAGAATCGCATTCCATCTTTAACAGTGATGGGGATTTGGATTTAAATCTTCCCATTTCTGATGGATGTGTGTAATCTATTTTTGCACAAGTTGGAAGACAACTTGTGCAGTTGTCAGGAATTTTAGACTTTAACTGCTATGAGCTCTAATGGTGAACCATCATCTGATGAAGTGAAAAGCTGTGCAGAGCTACAGTAACTGTAACAAGATTTTATTTAACATGAGACTCATGCCTCTTCCGGGTAGTTCTCATCTCTGAAGTCTTTTTGTTAGCACACTAAAATGGAAAATATCTTTAAAGCCCTAAGCAAAATTTGGTGAAGGCTCAGTATTTCACTCAGTTTAACAGAAAAATCCATGCACTGTGGTATCAGTGGCATGTATATATGTTTCACTCAGGTTATGCTATGGGAAATTTGTTTCCTAGACTCTACTTTGCACATCTATCAATACTGTGCAATTTGACCCAAACCACTCATGTCCAAAAGTTGCCCCCAAATATGTTGCATCACCATGGCTCATTGTTCAAGCACAGCTAAAGAAGGGACTCGGCCAAGAGAAATGCTACCCAAAGAAAGGCAGCAAGAGCAGAAACGTGTCTGATGCACCAACAGGATGTGAACCCTACACAATGTCTTCCTTTTATGAGAATGAGTACTCTTAAAACAATAAAACACTGGGCTGTGATCCCACCTGGACAGTGTGTGTACCTCATAAGGCTGCTTAGATGAATAGGTTTGATAGTTTTCCTTTCTTGGCCTGAACCTCAGTGTGAAATATTCCCACAATCAGATGCTCATTTACGTAGTGAACAAACAATGAGGTCTCCCAGTGACCAGAAAACAGACATGCAAGCCAAAACCAGGACTGGGTGGAAGCCTGCACAGTGACCAGTTGCTCCACACCTGGCCCAGGGGCTTGGGGACTTTTTACATGGTGCTGTGAGTCTTCATGGGCACTCCATCTATCAGTGCACTGATTAAAAAAAAAAAAGAAAAACCCAGCAAAAATTAATAAAGTGAAGATTTTTATGGGCCTAGGAGGAGCTAACCTGGAAATATCATTGGCACAAATAGAGCTGTTCAGCAGACAATAGCACTCTGCTATTGCCATCAGTTTGTTTATCCAAACGCAGCCATCCTCATTGTGAATTCCCCATCCTGTTGGTCCCCAGCGTGGTGAGCATCACCACTGCCCTCCCACTGGTGGAACGCAGCACGGCTGTGATTGTCATGCTGACAGCTTTATTGTCTCCCCGACCTTGCTATTTTTAAAGAAACGGGTTATCTCAGTGATGTAAACAGGTCTTCCTCATCCAGTTATGTCATCCCCATTGCAGGGTGCTGGAACCTTTGCTCCTCATTCACTTATGCTGTCGAGTCAGCTGTTTCAGGTGCCTGGCAACGTAAGGCTCTGGTTGTACTGACATCTGCCTAGAGAGGTGCAATGATTTTTTTTAACTCAATCAGACAATACGCTTTAGATTTCTTCCTCAGACCCGCTGCCTCCAAATGCCAAAATGACATAGTAAAAAATGGCACTGCTGCTCCTATTTGAAGGTATTTGTTTTAAAAAAGAGAGTGGATAGAATGGCCAGACCCTCAGCTTGGGAAAATGATGCATTTTAGATGGTTTAGTGATATAAATTTATTAAAGACTTAGTGCCTATGTCACTTTTCTGGGACAGAGGTGGACATGGTTTCAGAAAAGGTTAAAGTTGTGGTTAACTTAGAAGAGTACTTAATGATCTAGTAACTATCTAGGGTTCACAGTATGTAAAGTGTTTACTCAGCAGGATAAGAATGAAATGGAAAATGTCACTTCTTTGGTAGTAAAATTCCTGCCTTCACTCTTTATTCCATGACCAAAGAAGTGCCCACAGCAACAGTTAGACCAGCTCTGTCAGGAAGCCTTTTCCTAATTCCCATGGAATGTGAACATCTTTTTTAATCTCATCTGGAATGAGGAAATAAAATTAAAAAAATATATATTGAATTCTTCTTGGATTAATGCAGCCCAAACATGGCCAGAAGTGTCTAAGCAAATCACTTCACCAACCTACACTCCTCTTGACCCCCAATGTCAAGTGTGTTATGAGACTATCACAAAATCTCCTGGAAAGCTTCACCGTGGCCCCTAGGCCTACAGGTAGACCTTGAGTGACACTGCTTAAAATAGGCAGTGTTCTCTCCAATTCCTCTACTACTGCTTAGACCCTGGGGAACGGGAAGAGGAGTTTATGGGTCAGTATGTCCTACTGCATTCCCTGTAGATGGATATAGGTGCATCTGGGGGTCTTCAAGGAGTATCCAATGGGTGTAAGCTATGTAGTGATGTTGTTCCCATAACGTCATAGCAGGAAGAAGTGGGTTGGAATGAAATATAACTCAGTCGCTTACCATTCACCCTTCTATTTCAAAGGAGGTCATTACTGCAGATAAGAAAATTGAAAATGATGTCATGGATCCCATAGGACACAGTAATACATCGCCATTTGTCCAGTTGGAGTACAACTCTTATTAGTATGACATAACACAGTAGTTGGGACTCAATAGAAAAAAAAAACAAAGCTGGAATTCATGAAAAAAGACCTATGGCTTTTAACATGTTGCCCTGAACATGCAGAGCTACTGTAAATGAGTGCCTTAACATGAAAACTCTGAAGACCAAAGAATTAAAGAAAATGCAATCAGCAGATTACTAAATACCAATGGGAAATTTAGAGCTACAGAACAAAATCCCAGAGCATTAAAGGATTTAGTGCTTGGCATTGATGAGAAGCAAATCTTTGGATTTCCATTTCTATCCTTAATTAGTAACCAAGGTTTATTTTAGCCTAAACTAAGTCACAAAAGATAACACGCCCTAAAAGAAAATAGAAAGTAGTGTAATAAACTTCATAAAATATCTTATTAAAAAATAAGAAGAAAAAGGAATCATTTCTAATGGAAAATTAATTTCCAGCACTTCCATTTCCTTTTGTTTTCTTGTCTTCCCACCCATACTCAACTCTTTTCTAATAACATTAATCTCTATGCTAGAAAGGTTACCTAGGGTGGTAACAAAGATAGCATTTTAAACCCAAAAGGGAGGCTCCCTTTTTAAAAAAGACATTTTAGGAGTGTTCTTGTTCTTTCACAGCTTGGTTATTGAAAGTTTGCTGTCTCCCTGCCCAGTTCCCAGGGCCCCATGCTGGATGTAGGACCTAATATAGTTGATCTGTACTTCTAGATGGATTCAGTTCTGAAAAGAAAAAAAAACAAAAAAAAAAACCAGCTGTGTCAAATGGGGTATTTTTTTATATAGGCACTTTGGGACAGAGGAAAGATAAGGCCATTCTGGCTAATCAGGAGACTTGCAGCTTGGTTAGCTGATGTCCCTACCAGCATTTTAGCCAGGCTGGAGCTTGCCCCGCTGCACAGATACATGGGGGATTTGGAGTCTGATTTCCTGAGCTGTGATACAGACTCCCACTGCAAATCCTGCAGCGCTTTGAGCACTGCTCTTGCTGTGGCTTCAAGTAATGCTGTGAGATAGAAGATTTATTTCAGAGTGGGGAAAGGAAAGGACACTCTGACTGAATAGTGTGCTAAGAGAGGAATTAGATGCTAAAGCTGTAGAAATGAATTCATGGGTTCACAGCTTCAAAAGCCCGTGAGTAAAAGCTGGAATATGTGGAAAATGAGAAAAGCTGGACATCGAACAA
Organism: Lagopus muta; assembly: GCF_023343835.1. Lineage (NCBI taxonomy): Eukaryota > Metazoa > Chordata > Aves > Galliformes > Phasianidae > Lagopus > Lagopus muta. Next base: position 2,743,771 of record NC_064444.1, read on the forward strand.
GCAGGGACTTCAATCACCTTACGTGAAGATCCTTCTATAGAAGATAATATGTCAAATAATTCCCATCATAGATTCGCTAAACTCCCCTAGAAAAGGGGATTTAATTATTTGCTCTGACTTACTGCAGCTGCTCCAGAGCCTCATTTCAACATCTTCTGCTGATTTCTACCCACCTGTGGAGTCTTTGTTAAGTAATATGATAGAGACATGTGGAAACCACAGATAAAAAGGATTAAAAATGTGCGGCACAAAAGCCAAGGTCAGCAAGCTTGGTCCAAGAGCTGAAATACTCATAACAGGCTCATATGTTCAACAACATAACCTCTTGATTCAATTTTAACCTCTTGGTTTACCTTGAGATGCATCATGCAGAGTGCCATTGGGGTCACCTCTGTGCTAAGCCCAGTAGATAAAAGATCATCTCTTGCATGGACTCAGCCTATTTAGCTCTGTTGAGCTGTACTTGCTGACTTCCTACCATGGCCATAAGTTTTCTGGGGCTCCAAAAGGACCGCACCATAACTGCAGTCATGGTTTTGAGGACATTTGCCCACATTTGTAGGCTGAAGTGAGGCAGCATGCTCTCTGCCGCTCATGTCCTTCTTTCCATCTCCTGTTCTTCACTTTTGAAGTCCATAGTGGTATGAAGGAAGGAGCAATGTTGGCTCCACCTGAGAAATCACATCTTTGGCCTAGTGTTGAGCCAAAGTTCATTTATTATTTCCAGAGGTCTTGCCTAAAATTCATCTCCACCTTGCACAACGGGGCCATCAGTTTCTGTCTGTTTCCCTTAATCTCCCACATGATTTTGTGCTGAGCTTACCCAAAGCAGAAATTTGCCTAGAGCGTGGGAGTCCCCACTACAAATTTTATGGTGGAGAAGGAAGATTTGATCCCATCTCTTGCATCCACACTGAGGGGTGACAGCTATGTGCAGTGTTCTGTGCCCTCCAACGGCTCTCAGTGCCATGAGAAACCAAGGCCCAATCTCCAGAGTGTCCATCCAGCATCATGTTGCTTCACATGGGGCTCCAAGCAAAATCCGAACCTTAGCTCCTCTAAGCTCACAGAATTGCATTAAGTACAACCAACTCCAAAAGGTTCAAAGTTGTTTTTTAGGCCTCAAAAATTACGGTATATCTTAAAAATGATGAATTAAGAAACAGTTTATTTTGAATTAGTTTTATTTGTCCTGTAGTTTGCAGATGCTTGAATTGATAACTGAGCACTCATTGGACATTTTCAAAGTTTTAATTACAACCTAAAGGAGATGGCATCTAAAAATGAATGCTGAGTTTAATCATGTAATTGCCCATAAATCACCAAATACCATGCAAACTAAAATCACAAGTAAGCTCCCTTTCGACTAGTTCTTACGCTGAACAAAAAAGAAGAATTAACCAAAACCACAAGCTGTTTAACGCATTACTTAAAAACTTGTGAGATTTCAATTATGATTGCTCACTGGATCAGAACATTCAGGGTAAACCTCTGCTTGCTCACTTTGGGGCTTTGATGGATATCTGCCCATCCGAGATAAGCAGCCCTCTGATTTGCAGTGCTTGAGCAGCTCACAGATTTGAACGTGCTTTGCCCTTGTGACATTTCTGCCATTGTGAGAAGGAAAACAGCAATGGGGGAAGGTGATGGGTGAGCATGGCCGAGCCAGGAATTGGGATTTCCATCTCATGGGGTGCCCTGTGCTAGCTCAGAGAAGAGTAAAAGCAACTCCCTCCCTTGTTTTTTTAATTTGTTAAAATAACAGCTCCATATTCCCAGGGGCAAATGTCAGGAATAATTGCATGCAAATTGCACTGGATTCATGCTAACGCACCCATTGCCACCCAAGGGCTCCTGAAGAGTTAATATTGAGGGCTCACAGGAGTTCAGTTAATTTACAACTGGAGACCTTTATCATCTCACACTGACATTGAGGGCTCACATTTCGCACTTAATTACTTGTTCAGCAATCACGCCTGGAAGAGATAGATGTGTTTCTGTGTTTAGCCCATGCAGCTGTGAATTGTTTATTTACTTATCGTCAGGCCGGGAATGACTGTAATTTAAAGGTTCAGATCTCTGCTACCCTGAGCAGTGCAGGCCTTCCTTTAAACACTTCCATATTGCCGTGGTGGAATTTCACTGGAAATGCCCATCCTCTCCTCCTGTTCCGGGTAATGGGCCAGCAGGTGTTACTGGTTACTGGTGACTGTGAGCATTTACGCCAAACAATTGCTGCCAAGTTCACAATCATAACGAAGATCCTCAGAGATAAACTTTGAAAGGTAAAAAGCAGGCCAAGGAGATGAAGTGAGATGAATTCCAGTAACTCGGCTTCTGGGTAATGATTCCTATCTTGGCGCTGAAGGAGCTGAATCCCAGCAGCTTCAAACAGTGGCTCACAGCAATTCATAGGCCAAATGGTGCAATTACAAGTTAAGCTGTCAAATGGTGACCAGATGGCTTTATCTCTCACACCAGAGGCCTGAGAAGTTAGTAGGTGTGACCTTTCTGCACACTCATCCACCTGCATGAGGTCTGCAAACACCCACAGCCCATTGCACCCAACCATGATGCCCACCCTCAGTTTTCATAATTGTGGAGTAAAGCTGTGTGAAATGATCACAGAGTCATAGAACCGTTAAGATTGGAAAAGACCTCGGAGATCACCACAACCAACTCCAATCCACCTCCACCATGCCCACTGACCATGTCCCTCAATGCCATATCTCCATGGTTCTGGAACACCTCCAGGGACCATCCCTGGGCAGCCTGTGCTAATGCACTAGCACTCTTCTGGAGAAGAAATTTTCCAAAGATCCAAACAGGAGAGGAGAGGAGAGGAGAGGAGAGGAGAGGAGAGGAGAGGAGAGGAGAGGAGAGGAGAGGAGAGGAGAGGAGAGGAGAGGAGAGGAGAGGAGAGGAGAGGAGAGGAGAGGAGAGGAGAGGAGAGGAGAGGAGAGGAGAGGAGAGGAGAGGAGAGGAGAGGAGAGGAGAGGAGAGGAGAGGAGAAATAAGATTAAGATGTCAGAAGGGCTGCTTAATAGAACATTCAGCTTTTGGGTGCTTTCAGGCTTGTGCTGGCAGTGCATCCATGTATGCACTGAAGTAAAAACAATGGAAAACAGCAAGCCTCAAAATGCAGTTTTCACAGAGGACCAAAATTAGCAGCTTAGAAATGTTGCAGGATTTATAAATGCATGCTGCAAAGCACAAATAATTGCAAGCAGAAACTGAGTCAGTAACAGGCTGAAGCTAAACAGAAAATTCATGGTGAGGAAAAAGTGATTTACAGGAATCTGGAAGAAGTCCCATACATTCAAGCACACTGTGCAGTATGCATTAGTGCAGGTGGCACTAGAGCAAACTGGACCCAGCCTGGATTTAGGGCAGCCACCTCCTCCTGGCTATAGGAACAGATATCCTTAAATTCTTATTTCTTTCAGAATGTTGCTGTTTTTTTTCCCCCTTTCTTTCAGATGCTCGGTTCTACTGACCCTGGCCCCATGGTTAACAGCAGCGTATATATTTAGGTTTGCAGCCTCAGCTGAGGTAAATGGGAAATTAGCTGAAGAGTAATGGGGTGGGCATGCACCCCTTCTGCTGCTGCTTCAGTGGGGCTTTTCTTTTTCCAAACTTCATGGAAGAAATTCCTTGTCAATGTGAGGTGGGCTGGGAAGGATGTGACACAGTCCTGCAGTAGGATGCTGGATGCAAATAGTACAGGGGGAAAAGGAGAACATTGCCTTCACACCCGTATTATTTTGGTGACATACACACACAGCCATCAACTTGGTGGTGGTAATGTGATACTGAAATGCACTTTCTGCACTCTTGTAGAGGAGCATTGGTACACTTGGGGCAGGGCTCTGCACCCCTACATTTGCTCATCATCACCCCATGTCTCCAAGAGATTTTATCAGCCTGGCATGGGAGAATTCCCAAAATGTTTTCATTAAGAGCAGCTTTTGATGCCAGCAATGAATATTACTATATTACTGAAAGGAATCAAAAGCTGAAGTGCCTGCGTGTACAGTTAATCTATCCAAACAGAAAATGTTTCTTAAAAAATTACAGCGCTATTTTCATAGCAAACCTCAGCCAAACTCAAAACCGAATAAATAGAATATGTTCTTTTAAAGCTAATTTTTTTTTTTTTTTTTAATCGTGGGCAAAAATACTTTCTTTGCTTTCATTCACCAGCTAATACTTCCCCCCCCCTTCCCCCCCCCCCCAACCACTGTCTATGCCGGCTGCGTGTAGGAGCCCAGAGATTTGCACAGATGGGATTTCTACTTTGGGGGTATTCACACTGAAGCACATTCCAGGGCTGGTGGGAAGATAGATATCAAGGTACCATCATGGCCAGGCTGTGGTTTGTTTTAACAGAACCATCAATATGGCAAAAATATTAAAAGGGACAAGAAGTATTAGGAAAGACAGCCCCCCCATTGCCCCAGCCTATTGAGAGCCTAAATAGAGGCAGAATAGATGTTGCCTAGGGAGGCTGTGGATGCCCCATCCCTGCAGGCATTCAAGGCCAGGCTGGATGTGGCTCTGGGCAGCCTGCTCTGCTGGTTGGTGACCTGCACATAGCAGGGGGATTGAAACTAGATGATCGCTGTGATCCTTTTCAACCCAGGCCATTCTATTATGATTCAGAAATGTGTATTTCTATAGGATTGTGCAAGAGAATCTATTTCTATTCATATACAACTAATGCAAGAATGCAGAGCTGCCATTTTCATGTTATTAAACACAGCCTGTGTGGCTATTAATACAGTATAATTTTTATTACATTGGCTTATAGTGGAGTTTGGCCTTTCTATGTATTTGATTCTTTTATTATTATTATCAGTGCTATATTTTCACTAGAAAAGACACGCAGAATTTTCACAGGGGTTTTGAAGCAGTGATTTAGGCTTGCATCACTGCCCAAGACCACAGTTGGAATCTCCCAAGCCTCATCCCACCATCTTTTCCTCCCCCAAACACGGCGCACGCTCCATTCTCTCACTACAAAGTCTCCAACCACACCATACGTGGCGTGTGAGGACCCAAAAACACCTCTAAAAATGACTGGAGGAGAGGATGCTTGAATAGGCAAACATGGTAACCTGACCCCTGGAAGCCTGCAGTCCCCTTTTTGTTTGTTTGTTTGCTCTGTTCTACTTCACAGCTGCAATCCAAACCAGTGCCATGAAAATGCTCTAACGCGTGTCAACACTTTAACTCTTTCTGTAGGTGATTTCCTACAAGGGGGGGCGTCACAGAAAATAGATTTCTGTTTCTCCTACCTGACTTCACTGTATGAAAGGGAAATTGTGTTTGGGTGCCATTCCCCCCACATTTGTGTACTGCTAGTGGTTAGGAACAGGTAATGCCTGAAATTTCCACTGACCGGGGGCAAGCCATACAGCTGTTGGCTTTGATATTTTCTTCCACCCAAGGGGAAAAAAAAAAATCTCTCTCCAGCTTCTCATTGATTTTTCATGGAAATTCACCCATTTCTCCCAGTTTGAGATCTGTTCTCTGATTTCTCCCTCATTATCATATCCCTTTGCACCCAAAATGAAGTCCTGCTTTGTCTCAGTTTGGGACGATGGTTGCATTATTAGAGCAGGGCAAAAGTTCCAGTTTGCTAGAGGTGTCCTTGCGATGAATGACAGAGATTATTTATGGAAAAAAAAAATGTAAAGAAGGGGGAGAATAAATAAAAAAAATAGCGAGAAAATGCATCTTAAGAGAAGGGAAAAAGAAAAAGACAAAAACAATTCACACAAAACATGAAATCTGGCGTTATCAGCCCTGTGTAATGTGACTGTGCCTTTGTGCAGAACGTGCTAATAGGCTCAGGGTTAGAGAATTAGCTGCTGCTAAGGCTTTAGGTTCTCCTTTTGAAAACCACACTTTGCTCCGGCTCTGTTTGTTTTGCTTTCGCTGACTGTCGCTCCCCTCTTTGGTTGCAGCCCTCCTGGGTGCAGCTGCAGATTGATACGGGGGGGGGGGGGGGGGGGGAGAAAAGATTTGCACTTCTGCAGCCGCGGAGAAAACACAGCACGATATGTTGGAATGAGGCATGCAACAATACGGTCTCCCCTGGAATTTGCAAGGGGAAAAAATGGCCTTTAAACAAACAAAGTCTCGGTCATCAGCACGCTCAATCGGCTCAAAACGGGATGAAAGGGCTCCCGTTGGGCTCTGCAGAACCAAAGCCATTTCTCTTTGGGTATCGCGATGGAGATGCTGGGATTAATTCACCTCTATGTGTTCTCGCAGAAGTGTAGAGGAAAAGAATCTCAAGGTTATATTTTAAAACGTGTCTGGAACATAAACGCTCAACAGAGCTCATCTAAGGTGTTGGAGTGATGACTTTTGCATGCCTTCATTGACTCTCAGTGTTAAAAAGAAAGCGTTACGTGCACACTTTTAATTAGAAAAGAAAAGCCTTTGAAAGCTGTAGCTGTCAGAATAGTCACAATATATCCTTGCAAGAGGAGCACAAGCAAGCAGCATTGGTTATCATAAGAAATATCAAAAAATCTGTCAAAATCTGTTCCGATCATTAATTAAATGAAATTGTGGCACCGTGAAAAAGGCAAAAGTGAAAACCGCTTTGCTAAATAAGAAAACTTCAGACCCTACGTGAATAAAATAATTTTCCTAGATAAACCTAATGCAACTCATCAGTTGTAACTGTGACAAAAAACACCCTGCAGCCCTTCACTGCAAATCCAGATGCTTGAAAACCACTTAGGGAAACTCCTTCTTAAATCACATTGGTTTGATATATAAAAGCATATTGAGCTCTTCAGAGCGTTTTCCTTAAGTGAGTGTAAGCGCAAAGTCTGCCCTTCAAATTAAATGAGAGCAAGAAGCCAGAGGAAAAAAGACACAAAACAAACAATAGCAAACAGTTTGAGATTGGTTCTGTGCTTGCTAACTTCACTGTAAATAAGGGACTGGCTCTAATTTAGATAATGAAATTTCACCGGTGTGAATTAAATTAAGCTAATTGTTTTGTGGTCGGATCTGTCCCTGCCTTTGCAAAATAATAATAATAATAATAATAATAATTTAAAAAAAAAAACAACAAAAACACCTCCTCAAGATTTTTTCACTCAAGAATAATAAGAAAAAAATATATTTTTCTTAATATATTCACAACTGTTTCTTCTTGCTTTTGAATTACTGCTTAAACTCTCATCTTCTGCCTCAGATCAAAACCAATGTCTGCCGTATGCATCCAAAATCTGTTGGGTTTCTTCCTTTTTTCGTTGCCATCCTCCCTGTGAGCACTGCATCAATACCCCAGCCTCTAAGTCCATTTGCCAACGTGTGCAGCCTCCTCTCAAGATAAGAGCTGAGGTATCAATGTTTGAACTTTTGGAAAACAGGAAAGGACGGTGTATTATCTGTTGCGTGCTATGCTTGTTATGTTTTCTGAGTGCTCTCTAGTATCCAATTATTTTTATAGTGATTCTAATTGCATGTAAAGTAGAAGCAGCGTGCGCTGCTTAAGGCAAGGGGGTATTAATTTGCTTTCGTGACACAGAAACCCATCCGATAAAATGACGGCGCTGTGTGTTGATAAAGCAAATTGTACCGTGAGCACAGAACAAGTGCTGAAAAGATAAATACGCTTTCAATTGCAATGCAAATACGCGGCCCCAGCAGCAGAGCTGCCCCGTCCCGAGTGCACGGAGCCTTTTTCCCTCCCGCACTGCAAAAGTCGCAATGCCACCTAATGGAGAGAGCCCGCACCTCGCACGCTTTTCCCTGATAGCGATCTTTGCTCAGATTTAGCAGCTTTAAAAAAGATTTACAAAGCGATGGTTTCGATGGAAGAATAACAAAATCCTGCAGCAAAGGCTGGACAAATATTTTGATTTCCTTGCTTAGATGTCAACAAGTGAAATGAACAGCGTTGTCCCGACCCATCCCTGTCTCACAGAGAGATGCACGTGGCCCCTAATGTACGAATCGGGGTTTTCTATGGGGTGTGTGGCTATGGGGCAGTAGCTCAGATTTATTCTCTTCAGAGAAATCCCCCATTCCAGGTTGGCAGAAAACATGGAGACGTGACTTAGTTTGCAGAGAAATGTGAGCATAAGCTCAGCTGCACCACGTCCTGCTGATTGGGGTCTGTTCAGGACACGCTTTCCTTTCCCCACGGCTCACCCCCAGCATCCCAGATGTGCACACAACACTGAGAGTGCCCGTGGAGAAACCCGGAGCAGAGCACAGAGATGGGGGAGAAATATATTCATGCCTTCAGCAGTTCTTGGCATGTTGCAGCTGGGTTGGCTTGCTTTCTTTTTTTCGGCATTATAAAAATCTGTATGCATGCACTCCATGGGAATTAATACTTTTAGTGCATATGCATGGGCAGGCATGCAGCAATGGGTGCATGGAACTTCGTGCATGAAGCTGTAAGCAGAGAGGGAATTTCTTGCACTGAGCAGACCCCACTCAGCTCCTTAAACTCTTCCCAACTCACCCAAATCATGTTGCATTTCCACTGGTGCAACACATAGAGTGTGATCAACTTTTAGGACCGGCTCCTAGTTTGAAGCTGATTTAAGATTTCCTAGCTAAACCCTGTCTGATGTAGGGCTCTAAGAGAGTAGATTGCCTTTTGCTCTTCCCCTTTACACCCGAACAAAGCACCGTTCTCTCTGACTCACTGATATTTTCCTTCACACCCAGGATTTGCCTCTAATTTATTTCTGTAGGGCCTGATCCAAAGCTCCCGCTGATTTTGGGGGTTTGGGATAGGGCCATGGCAATCCTTAGCTCCTGACCTGTTGCAGAATGATAAGCAGAAAACGGTGTAGAAAGGGGAGAAAAAGTTTTGAATCATATTCTATACAAAATGTTCCAAACTTATTGCAAGCATCGCATCCCCCCCCCACGTCCTATTTAAACGTATTCTAATATGGTGAAAGTAAAAATAAACTATTAGAAAATAGCATAAGGCAGCATGGCTGGAAAAACACTAGAAAGAGCACTGCTGCTACTCTCAAGGAAGAAGAATGGGAAAAAAAAATTAAAAAGGGGGGATAATAAAGAAATGAAGTCGGAGAAGCCCAACAACAGAAAACTCGAAGCAAAAGAAAGAGAGTGGAACAGATTTCCGTGTCTATTTTTCTTTCTGTAGTTGGATCCCTGATTGCAGCCGCAAGGACTGCGAGGATAGGATGCGAAGTGGGAAAGAAAGGACGGGAAAAAGAAAAAGAAAACACAACTAAATTAAAAAGCAAAGGCAAAGGAAGCGAAGGTAGAGAGGTGGGGAGTCTGCAGCACAGAGCGGTGCCGCTGCCCCCGTCCCAGGAGCGCTGCGTAACGCGGGGATGGTGCAAAGCCGCGCTCGGAGGGAGGAAGAGGAAGAGGAGGAGGGTTTCGGGATGGGGAGAAGGAAGAGAAAAGTGCGGTACATACAGCTCGATGAGTCCGCCAGCCCCCAGCCTCCGCTCCTCTCCCTCCTCTCTCTCCCTCTTAAGGCAAAAAGGAAATGCGGTTCTTTTCGCAGAATCACAAAACTGAACCATCAGGAAGTTGGCAAAATCTCTAACTAAACAATCAATCGAGGAAATGCAACAAATTTCGAGCGAGCCCGGAGCTTCGCGGGGAGGGGAGCGAGAGGTCGGCGGGAGGCGCGCAGCACAGCGCAAATCCCGCGCAGCGCAGTGCGCTCAGGGTATGGCGGTGCGCGCAGCTTTGCGCGGGATTTGCGCGGGGCTCCGGCCGCGATTCTTTCTCTTTGCGGCGTTGCTTTTTTTTTTTTTTACCCCATGGGAACTCATCTCCGGGGAGAGTCCGGGGGACAGGCTGCGTCTCCGCGGGTGCGCTAGTTGAGATTTGCGCAGCACTTTCCGAGGAACTGTTTTCCCTTCCCACGGGCTGGGATAAGTAGGATGGAGAAAAAAAAAACAAAACCCTGTGCTGGAATTTCTCCCGAAAACGCGCTTTGCACAAGGCTGAATGTATCTAGGAATGAAACTTTTTGCGCAACCCCCGTTTTTTCCTTAATTTTCCACCATTCATCCTTTTCTCCTTTTCTTCGAGGCGATGGGCTCTGCTTGGTGATAAGGACAGAATGGTTTCCCTTCTCACGCCAAACAAACAAATAAAGGAATAAATACGAACTCCGGAAGCGGAGCAGCAGCATCGCCCGGGATGGGGGCGAGGACTCTCCAATGGGTAAAGCCCAGCAAAACCCTGCGAGGGGTTTTCTCTGCTGCAGGGGCTCCTCCAGATGCGCCTAAAGGCGGCTGCATTCCCCCCCCCCCAGACCTCTCCTGCCCCTCCTGGAGGGTGCGGGGCCGGGGGAGCCGCCCTCCCCCAGAAATGCGGGACACGCTCCGGGGTCACTGCTAAAAGCAACACAGGTCCGTATTTTTTAATAAAGAGCGTTCTCTTGCGAGCTGGCTGCCTTCCACCCACCCCACGGATGAGCTGGCTCTGTAAACACTGAATAGAAGATTAACACTGCTGTTATAACCTCATAGAGAGATCTGTGCCTTATGAAAGCTTTTACTGCTGCTGATCTATGGGCTTCATAATAGACCTTTTGTTTTAAGGGTGACAACAGCCCCCAGCCCTGCCATCCTCACGCGGCCCCGGCCCCAATCCTTCCCCTGCCTCGGAGGCACCGGGTGTCCCCATAGCAAAAAATCCGCCGAGCATTTATTACTGTTACTGTTATTATTACTTTGAAGGGTGATGTCTCGAGTTTTGGCAAGGTTTTGCGGCAGATATCGGCCTGTTCGCGTACAGCTCCTTACTGCCCGCCTCTGTCTCGAGGGAGGGGGGGGGACGAAAGCGATGTTATCTGCGAGTGGGAGTGAGGTAATTAATTACCGCTGCTTTGCAGCGATGTTAATTGAGCTCTGCCCCAGCACCGTAGTTGCGAAAAGCGGCGCAGAGCTGGCAAGTTCATTAGCCTACGAATGGCACAAACGCGCACCTGGGGGAGCTGCTTGTTTTTCCCTTTTGCCAAAATAACAGCGGGTTGAATTGCAAATCGGAGGAAGAACCGAGCGCTCCGGGTTGGGTGAGGGCTGAGAGCAGCTGGGATCCACCGCAGTTTTCCCTCCATCCATCCCTCACTGTCACCCTCAGAGCTCCGACGTAGAAACAGAGTTAGCCAAAACGAAGTTGAAGTAAGAACAACCAGGAAAAGAATAAAAAAGGAGAAGAAAAATAAAAGAAGGGAAGAGAGAGAAAAAGGGGAAAAAAAGAGAAAAAAAAGAAAAAAAAAAAAAGGTGAAAAGGGAAAAAGAAGAAAAAAAGAAGAAAAGGGGAAAAGAGGGGGAAAAAAAGAGGAACTAAAAAGGGAAAGTAGGAAAAAAAGGAAAAAAAGGAAAAAAGGAAAAAAAGGAAAAGGGAAAAAAGAAAAAAAAAAAGGAAGAAAAGGGAGATAAAGGAAAATAGGAAAAATAGGGAAAAGTTAGAAAAAGAGGAAAGTAGGAAAAAAAAGAAAAAATAGAGAAGGAAAGAAAAGATAAGGAAAAAAAAGGCAAAAAGAAAAATAGATAAATAAAGAAAAGGTAAGAAAAAAGGAGATGGACAAGAAGAGCAGTTCTGTTTTCCTCCCCGTTTACTTGCAAACATATAAGGCAAACCTTTTCCTTGGGTAAGGACTTGTAAAGCCTTCTTTTAGTGCATAATACCGTTTTTTTCTCATGTACCCACACTGAGGAATACCAGCATGAGCTCGGATGATGATTTGACTTGACTACAACTCCTATGACAGAAAAACTGCGGCACTGGAATAAAATGGGAATAAAACAGAAGATCGGGCTTAGAGAAGCCGGAAAACTGTCAGACAAAATACACCGTAGTCAGAACGGGCTTTACCTTTATGAGACACTACAAATTGCTCCTATAGACACTTTGGAGACCTTTGAAATCCCTTCATTAGCAATTGGATGCATTTGACATTCGAGCTCATTGTATCCCCGAGGCACCCAAAACCTTGAAAATCAAGTTTTATGAAAGCTAATAAAAAACATGCTCCAAAAAAAGGGGCAGGGAGGGGGGGTAAATTCGAGATTTGAGAAAGGATGAGAGAAGAGGAAAGGGGAAAGGAAAGGGGAAAGGAAAGGGGAAAGGAAAGGGGAAAGGAAAGGAAAGGAAAGGAAAGGGGAAAGGAAAGGAAAGGAAAGGAAAGGAAAGGAAAGGAAAGGAAAGGAAAGGAAAGGAAAGGAAAGGAAAGGAAAGGAAAGGAAAGGAAAGGAAAGGAAAGGAAAGGAAAGGAAAGGAAAGGAAAGGAAAGGAAAGGAAAGGAAAGGAGCCACAAATGAAACCCCCCCCCCCAAAACAACAACATTCTGATGTGTTTCTGGAGATTTTTCAAGGTTGGGTTAATAGTGGAGGAGAAGAACTACTTGTTTGTCCAAATAGAATGCTGATAATGATGACGATGATTATTATTATTTACTTAAATGATTAATTTTATAGCGCAATTATTTCATAAAGCAGTCGAGCATTCATTTACACGTATAACTGACAAGCTGCCTTCGGTTCCACCTTGGCGATCTTTTCCCTCGTCCTCGATTCCCGCACTGTGCAATAACTCAGTCACTTTGAGGAACAAAGGGGAAATATAATAAGAAACATGACAGCAGCCGTGTGCGTTTTCTGCCCGCTAGCAGAGCGGCTTTGCGTGTCACACGTTTTGTTTCCAGCCAAACATAGCGAGAGGAACGTCCTGCTTGATGGGGAAGGACGTATTTAGGGCAGGAATGGTGCACACCGGGTGCTGGGACACATCCCTCCTCCAGCACCATTAGGGTGAAAGGGGCCACATGTTTTCCCCTTATTTCGTCTTGTTCTCCTATCGGCTCTGATTTAGGTTCGCAGGGCACGGCGCTCTCCCTGCAAAGAGAACCGGGGCTGTTCTCACCACCACTGAGGCACAAGAGCTATAAAGCCAGTAGCCATTAGCAATGGGTAAATAAGTGTGAGGGCTGTAGAGTTAAGTGTCGCATCCTTCAGATAAGGGCTTATCTACACGGGCATTAAACCCACACTTGCCTCTTTAGCATGTAGAGAGCTGGGGGTGTCAGCTCCTATAGGAAAATATTTATCTATCCCTTTAGGACAGGAGGGTTTAATCCAGTCCAAGCCGACTCACCAGGAGAAACCTGTTTCTTGTTTTTGTTTGGATGGACTCTGTGGATTAAAACCCTTAAAAGGCTTTGGCTTCGCTGTTTGCCCACAAAACAAATGAAAGATTATTTGGGTGGAGTGACATGGGGCTTAATATACGGTGCTTTCCAAGCCTCCCTCCTGTGAAAGATCACTATTTGATCATACATACAGCCTGTTGATAAGGCAAACTTTATGTATACTTTAGAAAATAAAAAGAAAAAGAAAAAGAAGGAAAAAGCAGCAATAACGTAGGACCCAACCCTGCAGCTCTCACTGTTTTGGGGGCACAGGACTGGGGCCATGTGGTCCTGCAGAGCTCACTGTAAATGCCCCTTCTGAGCATCACCCAGATCAGGCCAGGCAGGAGGACATGGCAAGGATTTCTAGATAGGGAAACTGAGGCACTGGGCAGGAAGAATTTTTTCCTCCCAAAGTGCAATCTCAGTGGTAAAGCACAAGATTAAACCACAGCTTATTTGCCTCCCTGTCTGATTTATTTATCCCAAATCCACCGTGACTTTTAGATGAGAGCTTCTGCTTGATTCATACTGAAGTCCACAGAAATCTTAGCACTCCTTTCAAAGAAAAAAGCTGAAAAAAAGTGGTAAATATTCTCCTATTATCAATCCTGCACATTTTTTTAAACGAATCTCACGGTCCCATCTGGGGCCTGGCATTCAGAGAGGGGGGGCTGCAGAGAAACAAGAGGATTGGTATGACTTGGTGCAGCAGAAAGTAAAACAATCGGCCTTCCAAACAGAGGACGGCTGCAATCTGAACCCTTTCTTTCAGTTTAAAGTGCACTTTTTTAGAAAGGCACCCTTTTTTTTGATCGGTCTATAAAACCCTAAAATATGACAAGCTAGCTGGCAGCAGACTGCATAAGAACAGCAGACTGAATGATTCATGTGAAAGCCAAGTCATAACTTTCTGTGAAACTGCACACACAAAGTTCAGGGTTTGGACACGAACAGGAACCTTGCAAGCCTTAACTTAATCCCGGGATAAGGGAGCCAGATTACAAGAAAGCAGATTTTTCTCAGTAGCTGTCAGCTCTGAGGATAAGGTGATGGATATCGTCTCACTATGCTCCCATCCCCATGTAGAAGCTAAAATCCAGAGCCTCAGAAAGTAGGGGGAGTTTTGCCACTGAGTAAAGTGAGGAGAGAGACAAAACCTCTCATTACAATAACAGTATTCCATTACAGTTGGTTTTGGCCAATTACTGCCCTGTGTTTCCATCTGCCTCACTTCAGCAGTGGTCACTTGGGTGCAGGAATATCATCAACTTCATCAGCAATGTCAAGTAAGCCTGAATTGCAGCATCAGGGCACAGTATCTTGCCCTCTGTAGGGCATCTCGCATCCTACTGACAAAAGGGAGATTTGAGGCCTCTCAGTTCTTTTCTGAGAAGGTTTAGGCCAAACCTATGAGGGTCTCCCTTGAGAGCTGTGGGAAATGGGATGCCCAAAGGAGATGGACACAGCCATGTGTGTCTTGCCTTCCATGGAGTCCCATCTGTTATCTCTTGTGTTTACCTAGCACTCTCATTGTGGTAAGCTGGATGTGTGACTAAGATTGAACTACAATAGGTTTTCTTGCCCCAAATGTTATTCCTAAGGGCCTCTAACAGCTCTGGTCTCTGATCCCATAAAAGCCTTCTGCTCTTCTCCTGCATTTGGTCTTGGCAAAGGTGCTAAAAACAAAATGAATGGGACAATTAAGTAGTTTATTGCCATCACTCATTTGGGATCCACAGTGACCCTGAGCACCCCCTGCCTTGTAATCACATTAGGTTGTGTTAGCCCTCAGCCTGCCACAGAAAGGTCTATTTCATATATCTCTGTGCTTTCAAAATAATTTTTAAAATTGCTGAGGTAAGATATAAATTTTCTTGCCACTCAATATTTCAGGCTATAATTGCTGACTTGTTGAGTGCAATGCAAGCCAGAAATAATTCCAAAGGCTCCAGATGATTTTATGCATTTTTCTTTCTTTTTTATTTTTTTTCCTTTCTGCTTTGCAAGAAAAGTGCTCAAAACTAAAACAAAGCCAGGTCTTCATAGCTAATGTTTTAAAAAGGCTGGAGACCTTTATAACCAGACAAAGGAATTAATAAGGAGAAGAAATGGGAACAATCAGAGAGAGCAGATGTTACGATTCACGTGCAAGCAACGTTCTTCCAGGCGTACCTAATCGACAGGAATCAAAGAGCAATAAACTCCTTCATAATTACCTGTTTTGCACTCAGACAAGTTTCCAGGCTGCTCTCTCCCTTCTCCTTTAGCTGCAGGTGGTCTCTGACCTGCACAACAGCAGCATCCAGCGCTGCGCTCCACCTGCCACGCTGCACAGCCACCCAGCGCAGCCGCTGAGCGCAGCTGCACAGTCCCCAGCTGTACCCTCTAGTGGACTCCACGTGCATTTTCTCCTAGCAACAAGTTGGGATAAGAGTTTCAAATGCAACTTTCATCCTTACGAAACATCTTGTTGAAAAGCTCTACAACATCTTCCCTGCTGATCCGGAGCTCCTCGCTCATCTTTCCAATATCTCATCCGCTGTTGAGGCATTATCTTTTTAAAAGTGATTAAAAATGAAACAAAACAAAAAAACCACAGAGGAAGATCCCCTCTGAAGCAAACACCTTTTTCCCTTCAGAAAGCTGCACATCTTTTTCATTTTCCAGGCATGAAAGAATTCCAGCCTCAAGCAAAGGGCTAAAGAAGAGTTAAAACATTGTGATTATATCTTATAAATGCATGGCTCTCATTAAAAGTAATCTTCCCAAAATAATTCCCAGGCTGAGGACTCGGTTTGTGGGGGAATGTATAACGATAAAAGTCTTGTGAGCAGAAGCTGTTCCATTATTCCAGGGTATGAAATTTAAACAAGGAATGAAAAGAAGATGAAACATTGCCAATTTGTTCTTCACAGTCATCATGCTGAATTTTAAGCTAGTCACAATTACAAAAAAACATATATAAAGTTATGAAAATTCTGCCTAGATTTAAAACAGTGCTAGTGACAACATTTGGTTATAAAAAGGAAATCCTGCACTGAGAAATATGTTTATATTTCGCGTTACAATTTCAAACAACTGCTTTTTTTATCCAAAATTGCCCTGAACTTTAATTTTAAAAGTGTAAATTATATGTGTGTCAAACCTAGGGAATAGTCCATAACTGAGCATTTAATAATGTATAGTGAGGAGAAATAAAGTGGAAAAACATGATAATTCATATCCAGGTTTTTAAAAAATTAAACAGTGGTATCCTCTCTCCATCAGCCCCCAGCCAGTCAAAAAGCTGTAAATTCCCCATCTCTTGGGTGTATGTTCAGGTAGCTCAGCTAAAAGTGATGACAGCTCATGAAAATGTCATTGTTAGATTGCTCTGGACAGGAAGACATGAGTTCAACTCAAGAAGATTCATATTTCCCCAGGACTTTGCAAGTACCAAGATCATAGAATCATAACATAGAATCATAAAATCATTTGAGGTGGAAGGGACCTTTAAAGATCATCTAGCCCAACCCTCAAGATCATGTAGAGTTTTAATGTGTTTTGTTTTGTTTTCATAATAATAATTTCTTTTTCTTTTAATTGCACGTACATAAGGTATGCATGGCCACTGATCCTCTGTCTGTGGTGCCACCTTTGGGCTGCCTCCCAGTACCAACTCACCCATCCTACTGTGAGCACATGGGCTTAATTCTATCTCCATGCTCGTATGAGGACCAAATTC
This sequence comes from Lagopus muta, assembly GCF_023343835.1. NCBI lineage: Eukaryota > Metazoa > Chordata > Aves > Galliformes > Phasianidae > Lagopus > Lagopus muta. Next base: position 2,760,673 of record NC_064444.1, read on the forward strand.
CACTTTTTTTGGCAGCTCTGCTGCAGGTGTCATGCCAAGAGACAAAAAGGATCAGTCTGATGGTTCATAATCTGACCTCTAACCATCTTTTTTAGCTGAGGAGTTGATGAAGCAGGAGGCAGCTTGTCTTCCTTCCCAGCTCCATGTTGCTGTCTGGCACCTAAAAACTGAGAGATCCTGTTAAAATAGATGCATCAAACTTGAATTCTATAGGACAGTAAGAACAGGCACAACTATATAACCACATAATCTGGGCTTTGCAAAGGTCTTCAGTCCAAAGCAGTTATCCATCTGTGGCATATTGTTTTTCTTTTTTTTTTTTTTTGCATTAAACATTAATATTAGTTCTGTGTTTTGTTTATTTTATTGTAGGAGTAGGAGATCTATGCACTTCCCCATTATCAGAGGAGAAGAAGCAGTAGCAGGAAGTTAGGTCAATAAAATTGCCCTATAATGAAGAGAAGGGATTTTGTTCCTTAACAAACTTCCACTGGAGAAAACAAATAGCAGAACTGCTTCCTTCGTCTCATCTCAGGCATCCTTCCCAGCTCCTTGCCATGGATCCAATTACCCTGGGAACAAGATGTGGCTCTAAATTAAATCAAACCATTTATTTGTCTGGGGCAGCTTGGCCAAGATACATCATGCGGTTTTTCAGAGCAGTTGCTGCCATCTGAAAGTATGTCTTTGCAGTTGTCAGTCCTCATCAAGAGCAGGAGAGACATGGGTGCTTGTGTCAGATTGACATTTTTATCCAATGGGTTTTTTCTTCCCTCAAGGGAAATGCTCCAACCCAGGATGGGTCTTCTTTCTTTATGGATGCTTTCCTGTCTCCATTCATAGCATGTTTTTTGAAACCACATTTTTCCATGCTGGAGACATACAAATTTCCATATACCCCAAACTCCCCTTTCCCCCAAAGTTTGATTTTTTTTCTAGGCCTCTCTAAACCTGCTCAACGCAGGTAAAAAGCTTAGATGTGTGTTTTGGAGGAAAACCCTGTGAATTCACCTGCTTTTGCTTTGGGAAGCAAAGAAGGAGAGAGACTTCTGTCCCCCTTTAGACTGTAATATGCCAGGGCTCTGAATTTTTCATTCATCTTGCAGATTCTTTGCTCAGCTCCTGGCACAGCTGCTCCAGGAAAGCTTCTTTATCTCACAGCCCCACTGGAAGAAAAATATCTGTTTCTTTGTTGTCTCACCTGAATCACAGATGGGAGAGGCATGGAGAGCTGTCACCGATCCTTTCCACAATGTGTTCTTATTGCTCAGCCCCTCAGTACCTTTCAGTTCTTTCTCCCGCAGGAAACCCTCACTGGGGAGATGTCTCAAAATCAAATGTGTTCTAGGTCTCTAAAACTTCCACTTTTTTCTGTGATATCTATTTATTGGGAACTCTTCCATGAGAGTGTTTGGGACTCACATGACCAGGTTATCTTCTTGTTTTATACATGTATATATATATATATGTATATATATATATATAAGACATTTGTGACATTGAGCTCTGGATATGACCATGGTAGACTTTGGTCCTGGGGGCACAGAATGCTCATTAGACCCTCCTAAAGAGACTGGCTGTAGAAATTCAAGAATGGCAGATAAGTGAAGCCTTTGAAAATTGTAGAAGGAAAAAGGAGAAGAATTTATTAAAGAATGAGATGCAAGGAAATAATGCCAGTTTTTTTGGGTGTGTTACTAGACATACCCAAAGCAAACAAGGCAAACAAACAGTCCTGTGTAAAGACGTTCAAAAGCATTTCTGTCTTTCCACTTCAGAGCTCCCCATGATTTAGTGAAAAAAGATGAATGTCTACAGAATAGATGGAGAGAGAAGACCCAGAGAGCAACTCTTCTTTAAGTAAGAACCACCCTGACAGCAAGCTTATAAATCTAAACAAAATGGAGACTTACAGCTGGAATGTTCAGCACTTTAGGAGGCGATAGAGCAGATACTGATAGACCTGCCCTGTTGGCAGACCTGCCAACACCTGCCCTAGCAATCCAGGTTTGCATTTACACAGCTGATTTCCCCAATGCTAACCCAGGCCTCTATGAACTCATAGAAATGGTCCCCAAAAGGACCCCCTTGCAGAAGGACCTTGACACAGCCCCGCTTTACACAAGACCCATTGTGCTACTGTAAACACTGAGTGATGAGGAATTAGAGACATGATTTGGAAGCAGACTCCTGCTTCTGTGTTAGGTTAATTAGTGGTTTGCTAGTATGTTAACTGCTCTGCACATTGACCTCAGGCTGGCTTGTCTGTAATGAACAAAAGCAGTTCTCCAGCAACAGGTAACCACCAATTGCTCAGGGACTATAACTTAGCTAACAAGCATTCAGTTACTGAGTCTCCCATCTGGCCAAGCAGTGAGAAAATCCTTCTTAGGAAATTCTCTCTCTCCATCCTCTAAGGAAACAGGTTATTAGAAGGATCTCAAGTCTAATTTAATCCCAGTCTAATTTAAAACCCAGAGTCTGTTACTGTTTGAAATCGTCTTCATTTGTCCTCGGCAGCCCCTTGAAGCTGCAGAGATTTTTTGGACCAAGGTCTGATGACGGCCAATTTTGTTTCCATGGTAAAGTTCATCAAGAAAGAATTCACCTTTTGTAGGAAACTCCATTTTGACCAGGAAATGTTTTTTTGCCAATGCTAAGTGCAGCTAGACAGGCTTTGGTCAGGAAGTAGGATAGGGCCAGACTGAAAAATCCAAGACTTTTCCCTTTCCTGTGAGGATGTCCCTGCATTGACAGGTTATAATGTTGAACTACATTCTGAAAAAAAAAAAAAAAGAAAAAGAAAATAAAAGCAAGAACTCCAATACACAGTGGTGGCTCTTGGGTGACCCAATGGCCTGGCTTCTATTTTTTCCATGGGCTTTAGGAAAAATTGCAAAAGCTACAAATCTCTGCAAAAGAAATGCTGCAAGTTGCAAGCCATGCTGACTGCCTTTTCTGCCAGGAGTTTTGAGATGATCCCTGGAAACACATTTGGTTTTAATCAGGCCCCCTGCACTGTGGAACATCCTGTTTGTCTACACTTATTATTACTGACAAATTATCCTCCTCCAAATCTCAGGGAGCATTCACTTTATCCTCACATTAAACCTGATTGGAAACAGTAGGTTTATTGGACTCAGCATGAGGCCCAGTCGTAAACTGCACCAGTTCCCTTTTTTATTGTGGCATTCACTAGATGTGTGAAAATACTATATTTCATATACAGACCCCAGTTCGCTACTGCAAGAGCTGTTAAAGACAATGCACAGATGCCCTGTGCTACATGAACAACCTCTGCCCATTCTTGGTGCACCTATGGCTGGGAAAAGTCTGCTGTTTTCAGCAATGTGCATCTGCAATATGTCTCTCATAGGGAAAAGATCCTGCCCTCATAATCTGAGAGTTTGCTCCCATCATTAACAGAGCCCTGTGGTTTGCAGAATGGGCTGTAAGAGTTGTTCTGTTTCACCTGAAGTCTGAGGTTTTATCAAAATGGAGAAGCTGGAGCAGGATACGGAAGATGCTCGTCCCATCAGCCGTGCAGAAACATGAGCATCTTCCTTCAGCTGGAAGCTTTTTGCCCAGGGAAATCTATTGCAATAAGCAAACTTGAGGGATATTTGAGCAACACTCCGAGATCTTTCCAACATCTTTGATTTTCTCTTGCCAGAGCTGCTTCTCTATGGTGGGCACTGCAGGATGAGTTGGGGGTTTTCCACTCAACAAGTGGAACACACTCAGCTCATGTCCCAAGCCATTGAGAGTTGCTGACAGGAGCTGTGCTATTAAGTAATCATTTGCAAATGTCCTGGGTGTGGAAAACCATGAGACAGCACAATCTGTCTGAGATTTAGAGGAAAAAAAACAATCCAGAGGACAAACAGAGGACACAACGCCTTTGCTATTTGTCTTCATACAGTTTGGATTTATTCATTAGGATCTGCAGCTGGAAAGGAGTGCAAGCTGCAGAAATTAAGCTTTCATGACAATATTCCAAACTGGGTAAAATAGTATCATTCAAGGGATTATCTTGGGCCTAGGAATATTTTAAAGCAGACTGAAATTATGTTTGTATGTGCTGTGCCTGTATATACCTTGCTCTGGAAGCAAAGCCAGAGTGCATTTATGTGTTCTCAGTTTACAAGCTATTGGTCCTGGTACTTGGCCAAAAAATCCCTTGAAAATGACAAAAACACCACATGGGTTGTTGATTAAGGTTTCCTACTGGGAAAAAATACCAACTAAAAACAATAACAAAAAAAGAATTACAAGATAATGAATATGCAGACATGGAGATCAGTCCCAAACTGTGCCAAAGCACAACTTTAAATCTTTTCTTCAAAACTGTCTTCAACAACATTTTACCTCTTGCTGTGTGGTGAATAGCATTCCTGTAATGCTCCATCCAGCACCAAAGTCCTGCAAATCACAGAGTCATTTGAACGGGGTGTGAAAATGAGTCCTAAGCATGGGGGTTTTAGAGGCATCTTGCTATCCAGTTGAGTGGGTAGACTGGAACTCTCTTTTCTAACACCATGGGAAGATCCAGGCTCTTTGTGCATTCGCAGCATGTCTCAGCAATTGCTGGTAGGAGAGGAATTTGGATCTGCCATGCTCCAGCATCCACCTAATCCTTCAGCCAGGGTTATCCTATGCATGTCCCACCAGAGTAGAGCAAACAAACCAAAGATGCGTCCTCCTTCTGCTCTGCACCTCATAACCTGCAGCATTGATTTCCACAACATCTTTTAGTGCATTGTGTTTTGTTTGGCTTCATTTCAGAGTTATGCACCTGGTATGTTGGAGTACTATTTGAACAGCACCACAGACATATCTTAAAGAG